>NW_027016042.1:0-10528 GCF_036934945.1 Oncorhynchus masou masou | reverse complement strand
TCAGTCTTGGATGTTGAGAGTGTCCCTCAGTCTTGGATGTTGAGAGTGTCCCTCAGTCTTGGATATTGAGTGTCCCTCAGTCTTGGATATTGAGTGTCCCTCAGTCTTGGATGTTGAGAGTGTCCCTCAGTCTTGGATGTTGAGAGTGTCCCTCAGTCTTGGATGTTGAGAGTGTCCCTCAGTCTTGGATATTGAGTGTCCCTCAGTCTTGGATGTAGAGAGTGTCCCTCAGTCTTGGATATAGAGAGTGTCCCTCAGTCTTGGATGTTGAGAGTGTCCCTCAGTCTTGGATGTTGAGAGTGTCCCTCAGTCTTGGATGTTGAGAGTGTCCCTCAGTCTTGGATGTAGAGAGTGTCCCTCAGTCTTGGATGTAGAGAGTGTCCTCAGTCTTGGATGTAGAGAGTGCCCCTCAGTCTTGGATGTAGAGAGTGTCCTTCAGTCTTGGATGTAGAGAGTGTCCTCAGTCTTGGATGTAAAGAGTGTCCCTCAGTCTTGGATGTTGAGAGTGTCCCTCAGTCTTGGATGTTGAAGTGTCCCTCAGTCTTGGATGTTGAGAGTGTCCCTCAGTCTTGGATGTTGAGAGTGTCCCTCAGTCTTGGATGTAGAGAGTGTCCCTCAGTCTTGGATATTGAGTGTCCCTCAGTCTTGGATGTTGAGAGTGTTGTCGGTCTGATGGTTAAGACAATGGCTTGGTGTGGTTTGTAAGAAGCTCCCGATTGACAGAGGACAGGATAAGAGAGGAGCGGCCATCCTCCCTCCCTCCTCCCCTTCGATCGTCTCTTTATTTACGCCCTCCATGTGACCTCCCTCCCTCCTCCCCTTCCATCGTCTCTTTATCCTTATCCTCCAGTGTACCCAAGCTCATTAACCTCTCAGGAGATATTCCTGGACAGTTCTGACTCCTCCTTCCAACTGTTCCATTGTTCCGTATCAGAACCATAGAACCAGCTGGAATTCTAAGAATGTCTGGGTAATCGTGTATCCACTGAACCTTGACCTCTCGTATAAACCTTTGGCCTTGGCTTGCAATAGGTCCAGTCAGATAGGCCTTTATAGCGGACAGGCCTTTATAATCGGGATCGTATACGTCCCACCGTTGTTGATATCCAAGTGCCCCAACAGACCAACAAATACCCGAAAACCAAATATCTGATTGATTGAATCAGTTGACCTTTGCCCTCTGCTCTGTTCCAGGTACATCCAGGCTGCGACCTCTCCCAAGGACATCATCATCGTAGTGGACGTCAGCGGGAGTATGAAGGGTCTCAGGCTCACTATCGCCAAGCACACTATTAACACCATCCTGGACACACTAGGGGAGAACGACTTTGTCAACGTCATCGCCGTGAGTAACTAGGAGATTAACACACAAACACATCGCACATTATTTACTCTGCCTCACGCAGCGATTAACACACACACACACACACACTCTGATCCTTGACCTGTGTTCCCTATGCGTTCTTTCCCACAGTACAGCGACTATGTCCAATACGTTGAACCCTGCTTCAAGGGCACCCTGGTCCAGGCTGACCTGGACAACCGAGAGGTAACCAATGGCTCTCTAATGCTAATTAACTCAATTCATCAATTAAGGCCCATAAGCTGTTTGCTCATTAAGGCTGGTTCAGAAGGCTCAGAGCGATAGGATTCACACCAGTGGGCCGGGTGCCACTAGACTACTGTTCCTGGCAGGGACTCGAAGGGCTTTGACAGCACGACAACTCTTCCCTCCCTCCCTCCCTCCCTCCCTCCCTCCCTCCCTCCCTCCCTCCCTCCCTCCCTCCCTCCCTCCCTCCCTCCCTCCCTCCCTCCCTCCCTCTCACGCTCCCTCCTCTATCTCACGCTCTCTCTATCTCACCCTCGCTCTATCCCTCTATCCCTCTATCCCCCATACGGCCTCAACTCCTTTCATTTTATTCCTGTCTTCCCCTCCTCTCTCCCATACGGCCTCAACTCCTTTCATTTTATTCTTGTCTTCCCCTCCTCTCCCCCATATGGCCTCAACTCCTTTCATTTTATTCCTGTCATCCCCTCCTCTCCCCCATACGGCCTCAACTCCTTTCATTTTATTCCTGTCTTCCCCTCCTCTCCCCCATACGGCCTCAACTCCTTTCATTTTATTCTTGTCTTCCCCTCCTCTCCCCCATATGGCCTCAACTCCTTTCATTTTATTCCTGTCTTCCTCTCCTCCATACGGCCTCCAACTCCTTTCATTTTATTCCTGTCTTCCCCTCCTCTCCCCCATACGGCCTCAACTCCTTTCATTTTATTCCTGTCTTCCTCCTCTCCCCATACGGCCTCAACTCCTTTCATTTTATTCCTGTCTTCCTCCTCTCCCCCATACGGCCTCAACTCCTTTCATTTTATTCCTGTCTTCCCCTCCTCTCCCCCATACGGCCTCAACTCCTTTCATTTTATTCCTGTCTTCCCCTCCTCTCCTCCATACGGCCTCAACTCCTTTCATTTTATTCCTGTCTTCCCCTCCTCTCCCCCATAAGGCCTCAACTCCTTTCATTTTATTCCTGTCTTCCCCTCCTCTCCCCCATACGGCCTCAACTCCTTTCATTTTATTCCTGTCTTCCCCTCCTCTCCCCCATACGGCCTCAACTCCTTTCATTTTATTCCTGTCTTCCCCTCCTCTCCCCCATAAGGCCTCAACTCCTTTCATTTTATTCCTGTCTTCCCCTCCTCTCCCCCATATGGCCTCAACTCCTTTCATTTTATTCCTGTCTTCCCTCCTCTCCCATACGCCTCAACTCCTTTCATTGTATTCCTGTCTTCCCCTCCTCTCCCCCATACGGCCTCAACTCCTTTCATTTTATTCCTGTCTTCCCCTCCTCTCCCCCATATGGCCTCAACTCCTTTCATTTTATTCCTGTCTTCCCTCTCTCCCCATACGGCCTCAACTCCTTTCATTTTATTCCTGTCTTCCCTCACCTCTCCCCCATCACGGCCTCAACTCCTTTCATTTTATTCCTGTCTTCCCCTCCTCTCCCCCATATGGCCTCAACTCCTTTCAGCCCATTTCCCTTTCTTTATTTCCTTCCTCTCCCCGAACCCTCCTCTCCTATTCTCCCTGTCTCTTTTCTGTCTGTCTGGCTTCACACCTGCTGTGGAGTTCAGTCTATTGTTTGTTGTCTGTCTGGCTTCACACCTGCTGTGGAGTTCAGTCTATTGTTTGTTGTCTGTCTGGCATCACACCTGCTGTGGAGTTCAGTCTATTGTTTGTTGTCTGTCTGGCATCACACCTGCTGTGGAGTTCAGTCTATTGTTTGTTGTCTGTCTGGCATCACACCTGCTGTGGAGTTCAGTCTATTGTTTGTTGTCTGTCTGGCATCACACCTGCTGTGGAGTTCAGTCTATTGTTTGTTGTCTGTCTGGCATCACACCTGCTGTGGAGTTCAGTCTACTGTTTGTTGTCTGTCTGGCTTCACACCTGCTGTGGAGTTCAGTCTATTGTTTGTTGTCTGTCTGGCATCACACCTGCTGTGGAGTTCAGTCTATTGTTTGTTGTCTGTCTGGCATCACACCTGCTGTGGAGTTCAGTCTATTGTTTGTTGTGGGTCAGGTATCGGGCCGGTGGTCTACTTTCTGATCTTCATCTCCTCCTCCTCTTCCTCATCTCCTCACCTCTTCTTCCCCTTCTCCTCTACGTGTATCACAGAGCAGAGCAGGTGGGGTCATCCCTTACCAACAGCTTTACTGTCACGTGACTCCCCAGGAGATGATGTGATTGGCCAGGCAGACAGGGAAGCAGCCAAAACTCCACTCTAAAATGTGCAGTTTTGTCACACAACACAATGCCACAATGCATGCAATTGGCATGCTGACTGCAGGAATGTCCACCAAAGCTGTTGCCAGAGAATTTAATGTTAATTTCTCTACCATAAGCCACCTCCAATGTTTTATTTTTAGATTTGGCAGTACGTCCAACCGGCCTCACAACCGCAGGCTATGTGTAACCACGCCAGCCCATTCTAATTGGCTGGGCCTGGCTCCCCAGGCATGAGTGGGCCTGGGAGGGCAAAGGCCCACCCACTGGGGTGCCCCTGCCCTCTCTCTCTCTCTGTCCCTCTCTCTCTCTCTCCCTCTCTCTCAGACATGTGAAATCCATAGATTAGGCCCTAAGGAATTAATTTCAATTGACTGATTTCCTTATATGAACTGTAATTCATGTTTCGTTTATATTTTTGCTCCGTTTAATTTAAATAGTCCCCCCTCTCTCTCTCTCTCTCTCTCTCTGTCTCTCTCTCTCTCTGTCTCTCCTTCTCTCTCTCCCCCTCTCTCTCTCGCTGTCTCTCTCTCTCTCTCTCTCTGTCTCTCTCTCCCCCTCTCTCTCTCGCTGTCTCTCTCTCTTCTCTGTCTCTCTGTTCTATCTCTCTCTCTCTCTCTATCTCTCTCTCTCTCTGTCTCTTTCTCTGTCTCTCTGTCTATCTCTCTCTCTCTCTCTGTCTATCTCTCTCTCTCTCGTCTCTTTCTCTGTCTCTCTGTCTATCTCTCTCTCTCTCTCTCTCTCTCTCTCTCTGTCTCTCTCTCTCTCGGTCTCTCTCCTTCTCCTTCTCTCTCTCTCTCCTTCTCTTTCTCTGCAGCACTTCAAGTTGCTGGTTGAGGAGCTCAGGTAAAAGGAGAGGGAAAGTCAAGAAGGCCATGAAGGAATCCTTCAAGATCCTCAATGAGGTTTGTCTTCTTTGGTGTACAGACATATCATCCTCAGTGAGGTTTGTCTTCTTTGGTGTATAGACATATCATCCTCAGTGAGGTTTGTCTTCTTTGGTGTATAGACATATCATCCTCAGTGAGGTTTGTCTTCTTTGGTGTATAGACATATCATCCTCAATGAGGTTTGTCTTCTTTGGTGTATAGACATATCATCCTCAGTGAGGTTTGTCTTCTTTGGTGTATAGACATATCATCCTCAATGAGGTTTGTCTTCTTTGGTGTATAGACATAACATCCTCAGTGAGGTTTGTCTTCTTTGGTGTATAGACATATCATCCTCAGTGAGGTTTGTCTTCTTTGGTGTATAGACATATCATCCTCAGTGAGGTTTGTCTTCTTTGGTGTATAGAAATATCATCCTCAGTGAGGTTTGTCTTCTTTGGTGTATAGACATATCATCCTCAGTGAGGTTTGTCTTCTTTGGTGTATAGACATATCATCCTCAGTGAGGTTTGTCTTCTTTGGTGTATAGACATATCATCCTCAGTGAGGTTTGTCTTCTTTGGTGTATAGACATATCATCCTCAGTGAGGTTTGTCTTCTTTGGTGTATAGAAATATCATCCTCAGTGAGGTTTGTCTTCTTTGGTGTATAGACATATCATCCTCAGTGAGGTTTGTCTTCTTTGGTGTATAGACATATCATCCTCAGTGAGGTTTGTCTTCTTTGGTGTATAGACATATCATCCTCAATGAGGTTTGTCTTCTTTGGTGTATAGACATATCATCCTCAATGAGGTTTGTCTTCTTTGGTGTATAGACATATCATCCTCAGTGAGGTTTGTCTTCTTTGGTGTATAGACATATCATCCTCAGTCTTTGAAGGAATTAATTTATCTCCATCCAGCTCTGCAAGGAATGATACTGTGTGCGTGGCGCGTGTGTGGCGTGTGTTTGTGTGTGCGTGGGGTGTGTGTGTGTGTGCGTGGCGCGTGTGTGTGTGCTGTGTGCGTGGCGCGTGTGTGTGCGTGGCATGTGTGTGTGTGTGTGTGCGTGGCACGTGTGCGTGGCGCGTTTGTCTGTGTGTGTGTGGCGCATGTGTCTGTGTGTGCGTCACAAACCGGCTCGAAAGTTCGTAACAAAAAGGGACACAACGTGGCGATAAAGAATAACAAAATATATTTATTAACTGAAGACAACTAAATACAATTAACAACGTGTGTGTAGTCAGTAAATCAGGCGTGTGAGAGAATGTTTACGTGCATAAATGTGATAATGACGGGTGCTGGAAGGTGTCAAAGCAAACAAACGCCCCAAAAATGCCACAACCAAAATCTAACAAATGTGTCTGTATGGAGAGAGTCTCCTCCATGACTGGTGAAGAGGTGTATTTATCCTGGGACACACCCAGACCCAGGTGTGTCTGTATGGAGAGAGTCTCCTCCATGACTGGAGAAGAGGTGTATTTATCCTGGGACACACCCAGACCCAGGTGTGTCTGTATGGAGAGAGTCTCCTCCATGACTGGAGAAGAGGTGTATTTATCCTGGGACAGACCCAGACCCAGGTGTGTCCCATGTCACTGACGACCCTCCGGCTCCGCCCACCGACATCCTAATAAGGAAAACGAGAGCAAAGAGACAGAATACGGCAGACAGAGTGGGAGGGGCGTCACAATGTGTGTGTCTCTGTGCGTCTCTGTGTGTCCTCTAGGCTGCATCGTTGGGTCAGGGCAGTCTGTGTAACCAGGCCATCATGCTGATCACTGACGGAGCCATGGAGGATTATGAGGAAGTGTTTCAGGAGTTCAACTGGCCAGAACGCAGGGTAACCAAGGTTACACACACACACAGAACGCAGGGTAACCAACGTTACCACACACACACACACACACACACACACACAGAACGCAGGGTAACCAACGTTACACACACACACACACAGAACGCAGGGTAACCAACGTTACACACACACACACACAGAACGCAGGGTAACCAACGTTACACACACACGAACGCAGGGTAACCAACGTTACACACACACACACAGAACGCAGGGTAACCAACGTACACACACACACACGAACGCAGGGTAACCAAGGTTACACACACACACACAGAACGCAGGGTAACCAACGTTACACACACACACACACACACACAGAACGCAGGGTAACCAACGTTACACACACACACACACAGAACGCAGGGTAACCAACGCTACACACACACACACAGAACGCAGGGTAACCAACGTTACACACACACACACACACACAGAACGCAAGGTAACCAATGTTACACACACACAGAACGCAGGGTAACCAACGTTACACACACACACACAAAATGCAGGGTAACCAACGTTACACACACACACACAGAACGCAGGGTAACCAACGTTACACACACACACACACACACACAGAACGCAGGGTAACCAAGCGTTACACACACACACACACACACAGAACGCAGGGTAACCAACGTTACACACACACACACACACACACACACACACAGAACGCAGGGTAACCAACGTTACACACACACACACACAGAACGCAGGGTAACCAACGTTACACACACACACACACACACAGACGCAGGGTAACCAACGTTACACACACACACACACACAGAACGCAGGGTAACCAACGTTACACACACACACACACACACAGAACGCAGGGTAACCAACGTTACACACACACACACACACAGAACGCAGGGTAACCAACGTTACACACACACACACACAGAACGCAGGGTAACCAACGTTACACACACACACACACGAACGCAGGGTAACCAACGTTACACACACACACAGAACGCAGGGTAACCAACGTTACACACACACACACACAGAACGCAGGGTAACCAACGTTACACACACACCCACGCACACAGAACGCAGGGTAACCAACGTTACACACACACACACACACACAGAACGCAGGGTAACCAACGTACACACACACACACAACGCAGGGTAACCAGCATCACACACACACAGAACGCAGGGTAACCAACGTTACACACACACACACAGAACGCAGGGTAACCAACGTTACACACACAGAGCGCAGGGTAACCAGCGTTACACACACACACACACACACAGAACGCAGGGTAACCAACGTTACACACACACACACACAGAGCGCAAGGAGTAACGGCGTCACACACACACACACAGAACGCAGGGTAACCAACGTTACACACACACACACACAGAACGCAGGGTAACCAACGTTACACACACACACACACAGAACGCAGGGTAACCAACGTTACACACACACACGCGGTAACCAACGCACACACACACACACACACACAGAACGCAGGGTAACCAACGTTACACACACACACACACACAGAACGCAGGGTAACCAACGTTACACACACACACACAGACGCAGGGTAACCAACGTTACACACACAGAACGCAGGGTAACCAACGTCACACACACACACACACACACACAGAACGCAGGGTAACCAACGTTACACACACACACACACAGAACAGCAGGGTAACCAACGTTACACACACACACACACAGAACGCAGGGTAACCAACGTTCACACACACACACACACACAGAACGCAGGGTAACCAACGTTACACACACACACACACACACAGAACGCAGGGTAACCAACGTTACACACACACACACACACACAGAACGCAGGGTAACCAGCGTTACACACACACACACACACACAGAACGCAGGGTAACCAACGTTACACACACACACACACACAGAACGCAGGGTAACCAACGTTACACACACACCACGGCTCAGAAACCTCTTTCTCTTTTGGAGGGATTATGACGGTGGCACTCAAGACATGGGAGATATGACTAGGTGACACTCAAGACAAGGGAGGGACAGGCTAGGGGACACTAAGTCAAGTGAGGGATGACTAGGGACACTAAGACAAGGGAGGGATGACTAGGGACACTAAGACAAGGAGAGGGATGACTAGGGGACACTAAGACAAGAGAGGGTATGACTAGGTGACACTAAGACAAGGGAGGGATGACTAGGTGACACTAAGACTAAGGGAGGGATGACTAGGGTGACACTAAGACAAGGGAGGGATGACGAGGTGACACTCAAGACAAGAGAGGGATGACTAGGTGACACTAAGACAAGGGAGGTATGACTGAGGTGACACTAAGACATGAGGAGATGGGTATGACTAGGTGACACTAAGACATGGGAGGTATGACTAGGTGACACTAAGACATGGGAGGGATGACAGGGAGGTAGGACTAGGTGACACTAAGACTAGAGAGGTATGACTAGGTGACACTAAGACATAGGAGGTATGACGAGGTGACACTAAGACCAGAGAGGAGATATGACACAAGGTGAGCACTAAGACACTAGGAGTAGGAGGTATGACTAGGTGACACTAAGACAAGGGAGGTATGACTGAGGTGACACTAAGACATGGGAGGTATGACGTAGGTGACACTAAGACATGGGAGGTATGACTAGGTGACACTAAGACATGGGAGGTATGACTAGGTGACACTAAGACATGGAGGGATGACTAGGTGACACTAAGACTAGGGAGGTATGACTAGGTGACACTAAGACTAGAGAGGAGGTATGACTGGGCATGACACTAAGACTAGAGAGGCCATGAACGAGGTGACACTAAGACATGGGAGGTATGACGAGGTGACACTAAGACTAGGGGGAGGTATGACTAGGTGACACTAAGATAGGGGTAGACAGACACTAAGACAAGGAGTGGGAGGTTTGACTAGGTGACACTAAGACATGGGAGAGTATGGCCTGGAGGTGACACTGCAGACTATGGGAGGTATGACTAGGTGACACTAAGACATGGGAGGTATGACTAGGGAGGTATGACTAGGTGACACTAAGACTAGAGAGGTATGACTAGGTGACACTAAGACTAGAGAGGTATGACTAGGTGACACTAAGACTAGAGAGGTATGACGAGGTGACACTAAGACTAGAGAGGTATGACTAGGTGACACTAAGATATGAAAAGTATGACCAAATGGCTGCTAAGAGGCATATGGAAGGGTATGACTAGGTGACATAAGACTAGAGAGAGAGGTATGACTAGGTGACACTAAGACTAGAGAGGTATGACGAGGTGACACTAAGACATGGGAGATATGACTAGGGGACACTAAGACATGGGAGGTATGACAAGGGAGGGATGACTAGGTGACACTAAGACATGGGAGATATGACTAGGTGATACTAAGACATGGGAGATATGACTAGGTGACACTAAGACATGGGAGGTATGACAAGGTGACACTAAGACATGGGAGATATGACTAGGTGACACTAAGACATGGGAGATATGACTAGGTGACACTAAGAGATGGAAGGTATGACAAGGGAGGGATGACTAGGTGACACTAAGACATGGGAGGTATGACTAGGGGACGCTAAGACAAGGGAGGGATGACTAGAGGGGACACTCTGAGACATGGGAGATATGACAAGGTGACACTAAGACAAGGGAGGTATGACTAGGTGACACTAAGACAAGGGAGGTATGACTAGGTGACACTAAGACAAGGGAGGTATGACTAGGTGACACTAAGAGAAGAGAGGCCGAATACTTTCGCAAGGCACTGTATGACAAGGTGACACTAAGACAAGGGATGTATGACAAGGGAGGGATGACTAGGTGTCACTAAGACAAGGGAGGTATGACATGGTGACACTAGGTGTTATAATTTGTCTTTTTCAGGTGCGTGTTTTTACTTACCTTATTGGTCGTGAGGTGACCTTCGCTGACACTGTGAAGTGGATTGCCTGCAACAATAAAGGTCATTATCTAATGCGCCCCT
>NW_027016041.1:0-10529 GCF_036934945.1 Oncorhynchus masou masou | reverse complement strand
CCCACAAAACCCAACAGGCTACCTAAATATGGTCCCCAATCAGAGACAATGACTAACACCTGCCTCTGATTGAGAACCATATCAGGCCAAACACAGAAACAGACAAACTAGACACACTAACATAGAATGCCCACTCAGATCACACCCTGAACAAACAAAACATAGAAACATATAAAGCAAACTATGGTCAGGGTGTGACAGTACCACCCCCTCCCACTCCGGCCGCAAAACCTGAACCTATTGGGGAGGGTCTGGGTGGGCATCTGTCCGGTGCTGACGGTGCTGGACGTGGCCCCCACTTCACCATAGTCTTAGTCTGCCACATTGTCCGCTTCCGTGGCCTCCTAACCACGGTGACCCTTCTAAATGAACCTACTGGACTGAGGCGCAGCACGGGACAGAGGGGCGGAAGCTCGGGCGCCTCTGGGCTGAGGGGCTCTGCCGCCTCTAGGGCACTGGCGGCTCTGCCGCCTCTAGGGCACTGGCGGCTCTGCCGCCTCTAGGGCACTGGCGGCTCCTGGCTGACTGGCGGCACTGGCGGCTCCTGGCTGACTGGCGGCTCCTGGCTGACTGGCGGCACTGGCGGCTCCTGGCTGACTGGCGGCTCCTGGCTGACTGGCGGCTCCTGGCTGACTGGCGGCCCATGGCGGCACTGGCGGGGCGGCCCCTGGTGGCACTGCCGGCCCCTGGCGGCACTGGCGGCCCCTTGCAGACTGGCGGCACTGGCGGCCCCTTGCAGACTGGCGGCACTGGCGGCCCCTTGCAGACTGGCGGCACTGGCGGCCCCTTGCAGACTGGCGGCGCTGGGCAGACTGGCAACTCCGACGGCGCTGGGCAGACGGGTAGCTCAGGCAGCGCTGGGCAGACTGGCGACTCGGGTGGCACTGGGCAGACTGGAGACTCCGGCGGCGCTGGAGAGGAGGAAGGCTCCGGCAGCGCTGGACAGGCGGGAGCACCTGTAGGGATGAGACGGAGAGACCGCCTGGTGCGGGGGGCTGCCACCGGAGGGCTGGTGCGTGGAGGTGGTACCGGATAGACCGAACCGTGCAGGTGCACTGGAGCTCTTGAGCACTGAGCCTGCCCAACCCTACCTGGTTGAATGCTCCCGGTCGCCCTGCCAGTGCGGCGAGGTGGAATAGCCCGCACTGAGCTATGCAGGCGAACCGCAGACACCATGCGCAAGGCTGGTGCCATGTAAGCCGGCCCCAAGGAGACGCGCTGGAGACCAGATGCGCTGAGCCGGCTTCATGTCACTTGGCTCGATGCTCACTCTCGCCCGGCCGATACGTGGAGCTGGTATGTACCGCACCGGGCTATGCACCTGCACTGGGGACACCGTGCGCTACACAGCATAACACGGTGTCTGCCCGGTCTCTCTCTCCCTCCGGTAAGCACAGGAAGTTGGCTCAGGTCTCCTACCTGGCTTCGCCATACTTCCTGTTTGCCCCCCCCAATACATTTTTGGGGCTGCCTCTCGGGCTTCCTTGCCAGCCGTGTTCCCTCATATCGCCAGCTCCTCTCTCCGGCTGGCTCTGCTCTCCTCGCTGCCTCCACCTGTTCCCATGGAAGGCGATCCTTTCCCGCCAGGATCTCCTCCCATGTGTAGCAACCCTTGCCGTCCAATAAATCATCCCATGTCCATTCCTCTTTGCGCCGCTGTTGCTGTTGCCCGTTACCACGCCGCTTGGTCCTGTTGTGGTGGGTGATTCTGTTACGGTTTTCTTGTGTCGAAGGAGAGGCGGACCAAAACACAGCGTGGTTATTATTCACGCTGTAACGGTTTTCTGACCAAAAAGCAGCGTGTAGATTGCGATCCATGTTTAATGAAAACGTAAAACACGAATCAATACAATTACTACAAAACAAAAAAGAACGTAACGAAAACCGAAACAGCCTATACTAGTGTAAAACTAACATAGAGACAGGAACAAGGACACTAAGGACAATCACCCACCAAACACACAAAGAATATGGCTACCTAAATATGGTTCCCAATCAGAGACAAGAATAATCACCTGACTCTGATTGAGAACCGCCTCAGGCAGCCATGGACTAATTATACACCCCACACAACCCCAAGACGAAACACACCACAAATAAACCCATGTCACACCCTGGCCTGACCCAATAAATGAAGATAAACATAATAAATAGGCGTGACACACGCTTCTTTAATAAAGAAACTATACATGAAAAGACTAACAAAATCAAGAAATGTGGAAAAATCAAAACAGCCCTATCTGGTGCAAACACAGAGACAGGAACAATCACCCACAAAACCCAACGCCAAACAGGCTACCTAACTATGGTTCCCAATCAGAGACAATGACTAACACCTGCCTCTGATTGAGAACCATATCAGGCCAAACATAGAAATAGACAAACTAGACATGTAACATAGAATGCCCACTCAGATCACACCTTGACCAAACAAAACATAGAAACATACAAAGCAAACTATGGTCAGGGTGTGACAAGTACAGAGCCAATGTAATAAGTTAGTATTGTGTTGACGAGAAGTCCGAGCATGGACTGAAATCAAGAATTGCATCGATATATTAGGCTGGAATACCTCATCATTCCACTATCGAATGCATTTTATTTATATTTAAAGACCATTAAGTTTAGTGGGCTGGAGTGTAGCCTTTGTGCCTGGTTCATGTAGTCAACTGAATCAAGTCCAGGCTTCAGCAAATGAACAACAAAGACGGAATGCAATATGACATTTAATTAAATAGTTTGGGGAATGGCCTGGTCTCTGAGGGAAGATCTTCAGAGTCAGATGATGTACAGAATATCATGTTGATTCTGGCCATCATCACTCCAAAGCACACTGGTTAATGGCTGATGAAATATTGCCAGTGGAGGATCATCCTACTATTTAATAAATGTTTTATTTTACCCAGTAAATTGACTGAGAACACGTTCTCATTTACAGCAACGACCTGGGGAATAGTTACAGGGAAGAGGAGAAGAATGAGCCAAATGTAAACTGGGGATTATTAGGTGACCTTGATGGTTTGAGGGCCAGATTGGGAATTTAGCCAGGACACCAGGGTTAACACCACTACTCTTACAATAAGTTCTATGGGATCTTTAATGAGCTCAGAGAGTCAGGACACCCATTTAACATCCCATCCAAAAGACAGCACCCTACACAGGGCAATGTCCTCAATCACTGCCCTGGGGCATTGGAATATTTGAATATTCCATTGGAGGGCCAGTAGTGCCTCCTACTGGCCCTCCAACACCGCATCCAGCAGCATCTGGTCTCCAATCCAGGGACTGACCAGGACCAACCCTGCTTAGCTTCAGATGCAAGCCAGTAGTGGTATGCAGGGTGGTATATTGCTGGCAATAAAGTGAATTGACTAAGTGAATTTCATATCAATTAAAATAGTGAAACATTGAAAAAGTTATGATACAGACCTACCCAAGACAACTCAAAGCTGATAGACATACCCAAGACCACTCAGAGATGATAGAGACATACCCAAGACCACACAAAGCTGATAGAGACCTACCCAAGACAACTCAAAGCTGATAGAGACATACCCAAGACGACTCAAAGCTGATAGAGACATACCCAAGACGACTCAAAGCTGATAGAGACATACCCAAGACGACTCAAAGCTGATAGAGACATACCCAAGACGACTCAAAGCTGATAGAGACATACCCAAGACGACTCAAAGCTGATAGAGACATACCCAAGACGACTCAAAGCTGATAGAGACATACCCAAGACGACTCAAAGCTGATAGACATACCCAAGACAACTCAAAGCTGATAGAGACATACCCAAGACAACTCAAAGCTAATACAGACATACCCAAGACCACTCAGAGCTGATAGAGACATACCCAAGACGACTCAAAGCTGATAGAGACCTACCCAAGACCACTCAAAGATAGACATACCCAAGACGACTCAAAGCTGATAGACATACCCAAGACCACTCAGAGATGATAGACATACCCAAGACCACTCAGAGACGATAGAGACATACCCAAGACGACTCAAAGCTAATACAGACATACCCAAGACGACTCAAAGCTAATACAGACATACCGAAGACGACTCAAAGCTAATACAGACATACCCAAGACGACTCAAAGCTAATACAGACATACCCAAGACGACTCAAAGCTAATACAGACATACCCAAGACCACTCAAAGCTGATAGAGACCTACCCAAGACCACTCAAAGCTGATAGAGACCTACCCAAGACCACTCAGAGATGATAGAGACATACCCAAGACGACTCAAAGCTAATACAGACATACCCAAGACGACTCAAAGCCGATACAGACATACCCAAGACGACTCAAAGCTAATACAGACATACCACAGACCACTCAGGGCTGATAGACATACCCAAGACATTTCATTATAGTACAACGGTTTGATTTGTCTAATCTTAGCAATTTCTTCTTAGCTAGCTACATAGCCGTCTTTGCATCAAAGATAATTGCGTAATTATCGTATTTCGTCGTCCTAACGTAGTCTACACTGCTATCTGCCCAGCAGCTAGCTAACGTCCACTAGCACTGTAGAAACTATTACACTCAACTGAACGACTCGATTAGTGTAGTGTTAGCTAGCTACATAGTTGTCTTTGCTGTCTTCGTATCCAAGATAATTGTGTAGTTTAGAGTGTGTAGACTTAGAGTGATTATCTTAATTTACCGAGGTTAGCTAGCCAGCTATTTGTCGTCCTTAACGTAGGAGATACTGCGAGCTAGCTAGCCAACAGCTAGCCAACGTCTACCGAATTGAACCTAGCAACCCAGTCAACATTCCGCTTCGCTCCACAGGTAGTATCACATTTTCATTTCACTTCATTACAGTACAACTGTTTGATTTGTTTGATCGTAGCTAGCTAGCTACATAGCCGTCTTTGTATCTAAGACAATTGTGTAGTCTAGAGCGATTTTCTAGGTTAGCTAGCCAGCTATTGTCGTTCTTTTAACGTAACGTTACGTAATCAACACTGCTAGCTAGCCAGCTAGCCCCCGAATAGCAGCACTGTAGAAACTATTACACTCGGAACGACTTGATTAGTGTAGTGTCAACAACGCAGCCACTACCAGCTAGCCTACTCCAGCAGTACTGTATCATTTCAATCATTTTAGTCAATAAGATTCTTGCTACGTAAGCTTAACTTTCTGAACATTAGAGACGTGTAGTCCACTTGTCATTCCAATCTCCTTTGCATTAGTGTAGCCTCTTCTGTAGCCTGTCAACTATGTGTCTATCTATCCCTGTTCTCTACTCTCTGCACAGACCATACAAACGATCCACACCGCGTGGCCGCGGCCACCCTAATCTGGTGGTCCCAGCGCGCACGACCCACGTGGAGTTCCAGGTCTCCGGTAGCCTCTGGAACTGCCGGTCAGCGGCCAACAAGGCAGAGTTCATCTCAGCCTATGCCTCCCTCCAGTCCCCTCGACTTCTTGGCACTGACGGAAACATGGATCACCACAGATAACACTGCTACTCCTACTGCTCTCTCTTCCGTCCGCCCACGTGTTCTCGCACACCCCGAGAGCTTCTGGTCAGCGGGGTGGTGCACCGGGATCCTCATCTCTCCCAAGTGGTCATTCTCTTTTCTCCCCTTACCCATCTGTCTATCGCCTCCTTTGAATTCCATGCTGTCACAGTTACCAGCCCTTTCAAGCTTAACATCCTAATCATTTATCGCCCTCCAGGTTCCTCGGAGAATTCATCAATGAGCTTGATGCCTTGATAAGCTCCTTTCCTGAGGACGGCTCACCTCTCACAGTCCTGGGCGACTTTAACCTCCCCACGCCTACCTTTGACTCATTCCTCTCTGCCTCCTTCTTTCCACTCCTCTCCTCTTTTGACCTCACCCTCTCACCTTCCCCCCTACTCACAAGGCAGGCAATACGCTCGACCTCATCTTTACTAGATGCTGTTCTTCCACTAACCTCATTGCAACTCCCTCCAAGTCTCCGACCACTACCTTGTATCCTTTTCCCTCTCGCTCTCATCCAACACTTCCCACACTGCCCCTACTCGGATGGTATCGCGCCGTCCCAACCTTCGCTCTCTCTCCCCCGCTACTTTCTCCTCTTCCATCCTATCATCTCTTCCCTCTGCTCATACCTTTTCCAACCTATCTCCTGATTCTGCCTCCTCAACCTCCTCTCTTCCCTTTCTGCATCCTTTGACTCTCTATGTCCCCTATCCTCCAGGCCGGCTCGGTCCTCCCCTCCCGCTCCGTGGCTCGACGACTCACTGCGAGCTCACAGAACAGTGCTCCGGGCAGCCGAGCGGAAATGGAGGAAAATCCGCCTCCCTGCGGACCTGGCATCCTTTCACTCCCTTCTCTCTACATTTTCCTCCTCTGTCTCTGCTGCTAAAGCCACTTTCTACCACTCTAAATTCCAAGCATCTGCCTCTAACCCTAGGAAGCTCTTTGCCACCTTCTCCTCCCTCCTGAATCCTCCCCCCCTCCCCCCTCCTCCCCTCTCTGCAGATGACTTCATCAACCATTTTGAAAAGAAGGTCGACGACATCCGATCCTCGTTTGCTAAGTCAAACGACACCGCTGGTTCTGCTCACACTGCCCTACCCTGTGCTCTGACCTCTTTCTCCCCTCTCTCTCCAGATGAAATCTCGCTTCTTGTGACGGCCGGCCGCCCAACAACCTGCCCGCTTGACCCTATCCCCTCCTCTCTTCTCCAGACCATTTCCGGGACCTTCTCCCTTACCTCACCTCGCTCATCAACTCATCCCTGACCGCTGGCTACGTCCCTTCCGTCTTCAAGAGAGCGAGAGTTGCACCCTTCTGAAAAAACCTACACTCGATCCCTCCGATGTCAACAACTACAGACCAGTATCCCTTCTTTCTTTTCTCTCCAAAACTCTTGAACGTGCCGTCCTTGGCCCAGCTCTCCCGCTATCTCTCTCAGAATGACCTTCTTGATCCAAATCAGTCAGGTTTCAAGACTAGTCATTCAACCGAGACTGCTCTTCTCTGTATCACGGAGGCGCTCCGCACTGCTAAAGCTAACTCTCTCTCCTCTGCTCTCATCCTTCTAGACCTATCGGCTGCCTCGATACTGTGAACCATCAGATCCTCCTCTCCACCCTCTCCGAGTTGGGCATCTCCGGCGCGGCCCACGCTTGATTCGTCCTACCTGACAGGTCGCTCCTACCAGGTGGCGTGGCGAGAATCTGTCTCCTCGCCACGCGCTCACCACTGGTGTCCCCCAGGGCTCTGTTCTAGGCCCTCTCCTATTCTCGCTATACACCAAGTCACTTGGCTCTGTCATAACCTCACATGGTCTCTCCTATCATTGCTATGCAGACGACACACAATTAATCTTCTCCTTTCCCCTTCTGATGACCAGGTGGCGAATCGCATCTCTGCATGTCTGGCAGACATATCAGTGTGGATGACGGATCACCACCTCAAGCTGAACCTCGGCAAGACGGAGCTGCTCTTCCTCCCGGGAAGGACTGCCCGTTCCATGATCTCGCCATCACGGTTGACAACTCCATTGTGTCCTCCTCCCAGAGCGCTAAGAACCTTGGCGTGATCCTGGACAACACCCTGTCGTTCTCAACCAACATCATGGCGGTGGCCCGTTCCTGTAGGTTCATGCTCTACAACATCCGCAGAGTGCGACCCTGCCTCACACAGGAAGCGGCGCAGGTCCTAATCCAGGCACTTGTCATCTCCCGTCTGGATTACTGCAACTCGCTGTTGGCTGGGCTCCCTGCCTGTGCCATTAAACCCCTACAACTCATCCAGAACGCCGCAGCCCGTCTGGTGTTCAACCTTCCCAAGTTCTCTCACGTCACCCCGCTCCTCCGCTCTCTCCACTGGCTTCCAGTTGAAGCTCGCATCCGCTACAAGACCATGGTGCTTGCCTGCGGAGCTGTGAGGGAACGGCACCGCAGTACCTCCAGGCTCTGATCAGGCCCTACACCCAAGCAAGGGCACTGCGTTCATCCACCTCTGGCCTGCTCGCCTCCCTACCATTGAGGAAGTACAGTTCCCGCTCAGCCCAGTCAAAACTGTTCGCTGCTCTGGCCCCCAATGGTGGAACAAACTCCCTCACGACGCCAGGACAGCGGAGTCAATCACCACCTTCCGGAGACACCTGAAACCCCACCTCTTCAAGGAATACCTAGGATAGGATAAAGTAATCCTTCTCACCCCCCTTAAATGATTTAGATGCACTATTGTAAAGTGGCTGTTCCACTGGATGTCAGAAGGTGAATTCACCAATTTGTAAGTCGCTCTGGATAAGAGCGTCTGCTAAATGACTTAAATGTAAATGTAAATGTACCGGTATCCCCTGTATATAGCCTCCACATTGATTCTGTACCGGTACCCCCTGTATATAGCCTCCACATTGACTCTGTAGCGGTACCCCCTGTATATAGCCTCCACATTGACTCTGTAGTGGTACACCCTGTATATAGCCTCCACATTGACTCTGTAGCGGTACCCCCTGTATATAGCCTCCACATTGACTCTGTAGCGGTACCCCCTGTATATAGCCTCCACATTGACTCTGTAGTGGTACACCCTGTATATAGCCTCCACATTGACTCTGTACTGGTACCCCCTGTATATAGACTCCACATTTACTCTGTAGTGGTACCCCCTGTATATAGCCTCCACACTGACTTGGTACTGGTACCCTGTATATAGCCTCCACATTGACTCTGTACCGGTAGCCCCTGTATATAGTCTCCACACTGACTTGGTACTGGTACCCCCTGTATATAACCTCCACATTGACTCTGTACCGGTACCCCCTGTATATAGCCTCCACACTGACTTGGTACTGGTACACCCTGTATATAGCCTCCACATTGACTTGGTACTGGTATCCCCTGTATATAGCCTCCACACTGACTTGGTACCGGCACCCCCTGTATATAGCCTCCACACTGACTTGGTACCGGTACCCCCTGTATATAGCCTTCACATTGACTCTGTAGTGGTACCCCCTGTATATAGCCTCCACACTGACTTGGTACCAGTACCCCCTGTATATAGCCTCCACACTGACTTGGTACTGGTATCCCCTGTATATAGCCTCCACACTGACTTGGTACCGGTACCCCCTCTATATAGCCTCGTTATTGTTATGTTATTGTGTTACTTTTTATTATAATTTTTGACTTTAGTTAATTTACTAAATATATTCTCATCTCTTCTTGAACTGCACTGTTGGTTAAGGGCTTGTAAGTAAGCATTTCACGGTAAGGTCCTACTACACTTGTTGTATTCGGCGCATGTGACAAATAAAGCTTGATTTGGAGTGGGTGGTTTCGGTTGTGTTTACGTTTTTTTATGATAATCACAAAAATGTCTAACTTGTGAAACTGATTTTCACACAGACATGCATGCAAACACACACATACACACCACAGGGAAGCCCTGGGCCCTGTGTATTACAAGGCAGTGGAGGTACATGGTTGTCCCACATATTTTACTCCTTCACGTCTGTAAGGATACGTGAGCCATGTTGGAAATTCATCTCCATGCAGGGCTGAGAGTTTGATACACTAGGCCAGACAGACAGAGAGCCAGAGAGACATTATGCACCTTCATAGTCCTAAGATATCTGTACCACTTTCTATTGTGTCTTGACTGACTGTCCTGTCGATAACATTGTTGGCACTAAAACAAATTCATTTTTGTTTATTAGTTTATTGAGGTACCATAGTTGATTTTTGATTTGCAATAAAAAGTTTTCAATTCAACCAAACTAAAAATATATATTTTATATTCCATATTCACAGTATGGCTGGGCAATATATCAAGTAAATTATCACGATATATATATATATATATATATATATATATATATATATATATATATATATATATATATATATATATATATTCATTCCATAACAATTATCACGATATTAATCAATTAATGTTTTAAAGGTTTGATATCTTCTTCAGAATTCAGGCTTTTATTTTGAAGATCCCAATCTTTGTCAATATAGTGGATAGTGAGGCTAATATAAGGCTCTGACGTGGGACCACAGATCTTTAGTAGTAGCAAAATACTTCAAATCTGTCTTCAACTTTTCCCCTACACTCGGAATAGAGTTTAGGCAGTGCGGTGTGAGAGAAATGTTGGCAGCCAGGGGGCACGTACCGGGGAATAAATTAAATTGATAAGCCTCTTGAAGCGTTCCTTTTCAACTAATTGGTAGCATGTCCTTAGCAATGCATAATAACATTTGTGATGCCTTTGTCTTTTCGATGTTTGCATAAACACTGTTAGTGTTGACTGCTTCGGGCAAACACCACTAGATTGGCTGGTGCTTGAGGGGCATTGATCAATACCGTGGAGCAAACTCAAACCTCCCTAGATTGGCTGGTGCTGGAGGGGCGTTGATCAATACTGTGGCACAAACTCAAACCTCCCTAGATTGGCTGGTGCTTGAGGGGCGTTGATCAATACCGTGGCACAAACTCAAACCTCCCTAGATTGGCTGGTGCTTGAGGGGCGTTGATCAATA
>NW_027016040.1:0-10529 GCF_036934945.1 Oncorhynchus masou masou | reverse complement strand
CGCTGTTTTGCACAATCAGATGCTTTCCATAGTGTGAGGATACATTCAACCTCTTGCGAAATGAAGGACAATAATTTATTTTGTTATTGGCCAATTTTGGGGGGGGAGACTGGCTTAAATCCATGAATACATAGCACTGCTGACTAATGGTGGGAAAATACCTCCTCTTTTCCCTCCAATCACAGAACAACCATACATGTATTTATGCTCTCTCACAGCTCTCACACACTCATTCTCTGTTTCATACCACTCCATAAGGACATAACGGTTTGAAAAGAAGGGATTCCAGCTGTCGTTTGTCAAGTCGTTTCCTGAACTTGGCGTGGCTTTGGAACAACTTTGCTAAACACAGGGAAAGAGAGTGGGGGGTGAAAGAGGACAAAACAGAGGGAGTTGAAACAGTCAGTGAAAGAGGACAAGGATAACTCCAGTATCAGTGCTCAAAATGGGTTGGTCTTGGGCTCTAGCGTGCTGGTGTGCATTAGTGCTGGTGTGCTCGTCTGAAGGTTTGTAGCTTACAAGGTTTTTGCATGTAGTCATCTGTTTCTTTCTGTCCTTGTTTTATGTCCTGGTATGTGTTTATGGCTCCTTCTGTTTGTGCATGGTCTGTTAGAAGTGCACAGAAGAGGCCATTTTTATGCCCTATCAAGATCATGAAGAAAACATTATTTGTTGGACGTGATACATTCCATTCCACCAGTTTAGTGTGGAACAACTTTGTCCAAGTCTACTAACAGTATAACTATTATTCTAGGTATAACAAAAATCTAGACTAGAGAATTCACACCATGTTAATTAAAGGTGCAATATGCAGAAGTCGCTCCGCAATTTCCTGTTTGATACAATTCAAATAGTTAGCCTAATTTCAGTTTGTGACAAAAAACAAGCAATGTATAGTGTTGAGAATCATTGTACCATCTAAAAACCGCTATGAAATAAATTTTCAATAGGCAAAAATATTGTATTTTCATTTGTTTGAAGCTGGTATACAAAACCAGAAGCAAAAAAAATGTAACTTAAGAAATGGGAATCATTGAAATAGTATACTTATAAATAGACCTTCCGCTTTTAGACTTGCTGTCAATGAGAATAACAGATCTATAAGTCACATTTCTATGTGAATTGGGTCACCCAAAAAGTTACATATTAGCTTTAAGTATTCTGATTTCATGATTTCCACAAATCTAGGTGGAAAACAACAGTATTGACATCACATGGTCAGGTGCTATGGCTTAT
This sequence comes from Oncorhynchus masou masou, assembly GCF_036934945.1. Lineage (NCBI taxonomy): Eukaryota > Metazoa > Chordata > Actinopteri > Salmoniformes > Salmonidae > Oncorhynchus > Oncorhynchus masou. Next base: position 9,293 of record NW_027016040.1, on the reverse strand, counting down.
TTATTAACTAGTATGTGAGGGCATGTGTTTACATTCTCCCATCCCTTCCACAGATAACAGATCCCTTCCTGGCATGTTACAGAGAGAGGCCTCCTTTGACATAGAGGATTTCCTGCAAAGTTAGTGACATGTACTGTGAGTGTGTGCGTGTGTGTGTGTGTGTGTGTGTGTGTGTGTGTGTGTGTGTGTGTGTGTGTGTGTGTGTGTGCAATGCCCTCACAGTGCTGTGTGTATATTTGCCTTCCAGGGAGATCACCCAGTACCCGGACACAGACTTTACACCTGGAGTTCGGCCAATGGCTGGGCCTCGCTCGGTTGGGGAGTCCTACCCCAGTGTCCTTTTCCCCTGGCCGGCCCTCCCATAAAAACCTCCAGGCCATCTGTCTCCATAGCAGCCATCGTCCGCGGTACCCTTCCTACTCCTCCCCGCAACGGCGGAGGCCACTTTAGTCGTCGAAGCTGCAGCAGTCAACCGGGTAGAGTCCTGGTACAGCGCATGTTGCCATGGGAACGGGACACAGCAGGTCCAGGAAGTGACGCTGTGCTGCGTTACACAGGCGGTGAGTGTTTCTGTGGCAACATTTGATTCTGTCCTTTCGTGTTGTGTTGTGTTCAGTTCTGTTTAGTCCATTCACCTATGTGTACCAACAGAACCACCTCTATGTGCACAGATGCAGTAGTGATGAGGACAGAGGATGCCCAGGGAAGATGAGACCTAGCAGAAGGAAAGCCCATACAGACACAACAGATTAGCCTTGGAGTCTATCTGTATAGCTGTGTAGCTGTGTAGAGGGGAAGGCATTCTGAGTCAGGCCCACTAAAGTTGTATCTTCACTATTTTAGGACTTCTTTTATCTCTATTTTTCATGTGTGAATTGATGTTTGTATATGTCACTTACAGTGGGAACAGACCCTGTCCACATTCTGTACTGAGGGAGTCCAGAGTGAAGACACGCCATCACCACTGCTGCCAGAAGGCATGGGCCAGACTGAGCTGTTTCCATAGGAAACCCAGACCCCACCTACCTGCCGACCACCCCCATTCCTGAACCTGGCTTCACCTTTAACCCCAACACTTGTCACAAGTAAGGGAGGGAGAGGTGTACTTTAATTTTAGGGCAGGGCTGTTATGGTGACGGTATTACCGCCACACTGGTGGTTACGAGTCATGACCGCAGTCCAATTCCACGTGACTGTTTAGTCACGGTAACTAGGCATCTCCAAAACTGCGCTCTGATGGTGCTGATGATCATTAGTAGAGTACCAAACTTGTTAACAGTCAGTTGCTAATGTGCTGGTACTCAGCACCATAGTGTCTCTCTAATCACTGACATCAATAGAAATGTAAAACGAAAATCGAATCAAACACTTCATGAGTGCCCATGAGCTCATGTTGCGCAAATAGTTCTATAGGCTAATCAATTGTGGGAATTTTTTTGGCCTCTTTAAAAAGAGGATTCCATCAGCTTTCTATAGGCCTACTATATTTATTTTCTCAACGTTCCTAATATTATGCAGATTGCTTCGTCTAAAGGAGTATAGCCTACTTGGCTGCATGAATATTAACCATAGGGGAAATGCGCCCTCTATTTGCTATTTAACCTCTCTGGCCCACCCGACACGCTAGCGTCCCAACTTGCCAACAATAAATGCAAATGCGCTTACGCCAAATGCTAATAGCACTCATTAAAATCCTCAAACGCTCATTAAAACTCACATGCAGGGTACCACCTGCTACACTCAAGTAGTATCTAGCCAACTGAATATTTGTAAAATGCTTTTCAGCGAAAGCATGAGAAGCTATTATCTGATAGCATGCAACACCGAAATACCAGAAGGGGACGTAAACAAAAGAATTTAGCGTAGACGGCGCTTCACAAAACGCAGAAATAAAATATAAAACATTCATTACCTTTGACGAGCTTCTTTGTTGGCACTCCTATATGTCCCATAAACATCACAATTGGGTCTTTTTTTGATAAATCGGTCCTTGTATACCCAAAATGTCTATTTATGAAGACCGTCAGATCCAGGAAAAACACCGTTTTTAAACGCAACATTATTTTTTTAATTAAAAAAGTTGCCTATAAACTTTGACAAAACACTTCAAACTACTTCTGTAATCCAACTTTAGGTATTAGTAAACGTTAATAAACGGTCAAATTGATCATGGATCTGTATTCAATCTGTATTCAATAGGCACAAGTTTGCAGAAGCATGGCCACTTTTCGGTTGCATTTTCACAGCTATGGACCTGAAGACCGGATGTGGCTATTACTCAGATGACAAAGGATTTGGTTGCATCGAAATCACAACACTGGCGACATCGTGTGGAAGCTGTAAGAACTGTAATCCCATCCTTAAGTATTTTTCCTTCCAATAGACAATACATAGACTGGCGGATTGATTTTTTCGCTGTCGATTTTGTGATCAGGTTTCCTTGCGATTTTGACCACGGAACTCGTTCTGTTATAGTCACAGACACCATTGAACCAGTTCTAGAAACTTCATAGTGTTTTCTATGCACACATACTAATCATATGCATATACTATATTCCTGGCATGAGTAGCAGGACGTTGAAATGTTGCGCGATTTTTAACAGAATGTTGAAAAAAGTAGCCCGATCTCTAAGAGGGTAGTGTATTTACATCAAATCAAACTATATTTGTCACATGCGCAGAATACAACAAGTGTAGACTTTACTATGAAATGCTTACTTACAAGCCCTTAACCAACAGTGCAGTTCAAGAAGAGTCAAGAAAATATTTACCAAGTAGACTAAAATAAAAAGTAATAATAAAAGGTAACACAATAAGAATAACAATAATGAGGTTATGTACCAGGGGCACGGTACTGAGTCAGTGCGGGGCTACAGGTTAGTTGGGGTAATTTGTGCATGTACAGTTAGTCGGAAGTTTACATACACTTAGGTTGGAGTCATTAAAACTCATTTTCAACCACTCCACAGATGTATTGTTAACAAACTATAGTTTGGGCAAGTCGGTTAGGACATCTACTTTGTGCATGACACAAGTAATTTTTCCAACAATTGTTTACAGACAGATTATTTCACTGTATCACAATTCCAGTTGGTCAGAAGTTTACATTAACTAAGTTGACTGTGCCTTTAAACAGCTTGGAAAATTCCATAAAATGATGTCATGGCTTTAGAAGCTTCTGATAAGCTAATTGACATCATTTAAGTCAATTGGAGATGTACCTGTGGATGTATTTCAAGCCCTACCTTCAAACTCAGTGCCTCTTTGCTTGACATCATGGGAAAATCAAAAGAAATCAGCCAAGACCTCAGAAAAAAAATGTAGACCTCCACAAGTCTAGTTCATCCTTGAGCAATTTCCAAACACTTGAAGGTACCACGTTCATCTGTACAAACAATAGTACGCAAGTATAAACACCATGGGACCACGCAGCCATCATACTGCTCAGGAAAGGAGACGCAATCTGTCTCCTAGAGATTTTTGGTGCCACGTATTTTGGTGCAAAAGTGCAGATCAAATCAAATTTTATTTATATAGCCCTTCAGCTGATATCTCAAAGTGCTGTACAGAAACCCAGCCTAAAACCCCAAACAGCAAGCAATGCAGGTGTTGAAGCACGTTGGCTAAGAAAACTCCGAGAAAGACTGAAACTAGGAAGAAACCTAGAGAGGAACCAGGCTATGAGGGTGGACAGTCCTCTTCTGGCTGTGCCCGGTGGAGATTATAACAGAACATGGCCAAGATGTTCAAATGTTCATAAATGACCAGTATGGTCAAATAATAGGTCTCTGACAGGTAGCACGTCCGGTGAACAGGTCAGGATTCTACAGCTGCATGCAGAACAGTTGAAGCTTCTGGAGCAGCAGCACGGCCAGGTGGACTGGGGACAGCAGAGGTCATCATGCCAGGTAGTCCTGAGGCATGGTCCTAGGTCCTCCGAGAGAGAGAAAGAAAGAGGGAAAGAGAGAATTAGAGAGAGCATACTTAAATTCACACAGGACACCAGATAAGACTGGAGAAGTACTCCAGATATAACAAACTGACCCTTGCCCCCGACACCTACTACTGCAGCATAAATACTGGAGGCTGAGACAGGAGGGGTCAGGAGACACTGTGGCCCCATCCGATGATACCCCCGGACAGGGCCAAACAGGAAGTATATAACCCCACCCACTTTGCCAAAGCACAGCCCCCACACCACTAGAGGGATACATTCAACCACCAACTTACCATCCTGACATAAGTATTGAGTATAGCCCACAAAGATCTCCGCCACGGCACAACCAAAGGGGGGGGCAACCCAGACAGGAAGATCACATCAGTGACTCAACCCACTCAAGTGACGCAACCCTGCTAGGGACGGCATGAAAGAGCACCAGTAAGCCAGTGACTCAGCCCCTGTAATAGGGTTAGAGGGTAGAGAATCCCAGTGGATAGAGGGAAACCGCTGTGTAGTAGGGACAGTATAGCGCCCATTGCTCCAGAGCCTTTCCGTTCTCCTTTCACACTTCTGGGCCAGACTACACTCAATCATAGTACCCACTGAAGAGATGAGTCTTCAGTAAAGACTTAAAGGTTGAGACTGAGTTTGCGTCTCACATGGGGTAGGCAGACCATTCCATAAAAATGGAGCTCTATAGGAGAAAGCCCTGCCTCAGCTGTTTGCTTAGAATTCTAGGGACAATTCGGAGGCCTGCGTCTTGTGACCGTAGCGTACGTGTAGGTATGTACGGCAGGACCAAATCAGAGATATAGGTAGGGAGCAAGCCTGTGTAATGCTTTGTAGGTTAGCAGTAAAACCTTGAAATCAGCCCTTGCCTTGACAGGATGCCAGTGTAGGGAGGCTAGCACTGGAGTAATATGATCCAATTCGAGCAGCCATATTTAGCACTAACTGAAGTTTATTATGTCAATCCCAGATCAACAGCAAAGGACCATAGGACATATTCCAGTCTGTGCTAGCAAAACAGTCCTGAGTGAGTCACTGGTACTTCCTGCTTTAGTTTTTGCTTGTAAGCACGACTCAGGAGGATAGAATTATGGTCAGATTTGCCAAATGGAGGGTGGAAGAGAGCTTTGTATGCATCTCTGTGTGTGAAGTAAAGGTGGTCTAGGACTTTTTTTCTCTGGTTGTACGTGACATGTTATTAAAATTTGGTAAAACTGATTTAAGTTTGCCTGCATTAAAGTCCCCGGCCACAAGGAGCACCGCTTCTGGGTGAGCATTTTCTTCTTTGCTTATGGCCTTATAGAGATGGTTGAGAGCGGTCTTAGTGCCAGCTTCGTTCTGTGGTGTTAAGTAGACTATTACGTATAATATAGATGAGAACTCTCTTTGCAGTAGATAGTGTGGTCTACAGCTTATCATAAGGTACTCTACCTCAGGGAGCAATACCTCGAGACTCCTTTAATATTAGACATCGCGCACCAGCTGTTATTAGACACACCCTCACCCCTCGTCTTACCAGAGGTAGCGTCTCTGTTCTGCCGGTGCATGGAAAATCCCGCTAGCTCTATATTGTCCATATTGTCGTTCAGCCACGTCTCGTGAAACATAAGATGTTACAGCTTTTAAGGTCCCCTTGGTAGGATAATCTTAATTGTAGGTTATCCATTATATTTTCCAATGATTGCACGTTAGCAAGAAGAACAGATGGCAGTGTGAGTTTACTCACAAGCTTACTGATTCTCAGAAGGATGCCCGATCTGCAACACATTTTCCTGCGTCTTTTCTTCACACAAAATGGGGGATCTGGTCCTGTTCCAATGAAAGCAAGATATCCTTCTCGTCGGACTCATTAAAGGAAAAGTTTATTCCAGTCCGTGGTGAGTAATGGCTGTTCTGTCCAGAAGTTATTTTTGGTCATAAGAGATGGTAGCAGCAACATTATGTACACAATGAGTAAAAAAAACAAGTTACTCAAACTGCAAAAAAACGAACAAAAAGCACAATTGGTCGGGAGAAAGTAAAACATCAGCCATGTTCTTCGGCACCATCTTCATAGAATATGTATTACATTTATTCTTCCCCCTGCCCCTATTCTGATAGCTGCATGATAATAATCAAACTAATTTCATACATATAATATTTAGTATTAGTGATGCACCGATATTACATTTTTGGTCACGATACCGATATTCAATATTTTCCTTGCCCAAAAAAACCCGATACCGATATTACATTTTTGCGGCCTTAAGCATTCTAGTATAGTTAAATAGTTAACACACATGGACGAGCGGTCTAAGGCTCTGCATCTCAGTGCAAGACTGTCTCTACAGTCCATAGTTCAATCCAGGCTGTCATATCCGGCCGTGATTGGGAGTCCCATAGGGCGGTGCACAATTGGCCCAGCGTTGTCCAGGCCGTCATTGTAAATAAGAATTCTTTCTTAACTGATTTGCCTAGTTAATAAATAAAGGTTACACACACCCCACACTGACCAAAATGTTATTTTGTTGGCATTTATGTATGTCCCCACTACCAGTAAAACATAATCAAAACCTATTTCTTTCACTATCTGCTGTGCTGTTTCGTTGTTAATATGTTCAGTCATTTCAATCTCAACCAGGATTTATATGGAGCCCGTTTGGGTCTTTGCGTGTCAAAAAAGATACACGTCTAATGACTCTATTTGACGTGTCAAATAACACAACATAATCTGTTTCGGTAGCTATAGATACCAAGCTAACTATATAGATACCTAGCTAACTATATAGATACCTAGCTAACTATATAGATACCTAGCTAGCTAACTATATAGCTAGGTGGCATCTAAAATAACCCTAATTTATAAGACAACTCTTATTTGATTAATGTTAATGTTCAATTGCAATAGGCGAACAACATGTGTCAACCTAGCTAATACTTACAAGGATTCCTAAATCATTGCTAAGAATAATGAAAATGACAGCAGTTTTTACTGGTCATTGTGTTCAGAGCTGGTTGAATTGGTGCTAGCTATGTGCAAGCTAATGCTAGCTGTTCCCAGAAGTTGTGGTCGAACAAATGATGCTTTATTACCAATGCGGTATGCTAAACACATCGTTAAGTGGCCAGTGTTTGCTTGTTTGCAGACTTTTGTACAGCTTTGACAATGCTACTATATATTTTTTGACACGCAAAGACTCAGCGGTGTTCCATGGTATGTATGTCGTCAAGATAATACAGTGATGAGATTACTGTGTAACTCCGGTAGGAGCAGCATCAGATAGCACACTTGGTGAGTGTTAACTGGTGCTCGACCAGTTGGCAAAAGCCAACATTACCAACGACAGAAACGGTTGATTGTCAAGGGCAATGAATTGCGTTATCTTAGCTTTATTAAGTTTCACCTTTGAGTTGTCTTGCTGACATTTTTACTTGTTGACTGCTCGATCCACACAGCATACATTGTGGGCTAGTTTAGGAATGCTGTGTTGCACAAATAGTGCAAAATTTTACGTGGCGTCATTATGTCATGTACCTTCGTTATATAGGTATGCACGCCTGCTTTGACATCGGTTTTGCACATTTGGCGTTAAACTAGACATCGGCTGATACCGATGTTGGTATTTTAGCTAATATCATCCGATTCGATATGTTCACAATATATCGAGCATCCCTATTTAGTATATGTAAAGGCAAGATTAAAACTAGTCTAATGGGTGACAATATTATAATATGTTAATGGTGCCCAGTATGTGCATAAGGCAAGAAACAGCGTATGCTTTTTTTGTGCAACTTTTTCAAATCATAGTCGCGCATGTCATGTAGCCTAGCCCATAGGCCTATATGTTCTGACAAGGTTTGTATCATAACTAACCTGGCCAAATAACTCCAAACGCAGCCTGCAGGCCTAAGAACCCCTGGGACACGGTAAGAGTCCAGATAGCCTACAGACCTAGAACCCCTGGGACACGTGTAAAGGAAAGAATGAATGGGGCTATGTATCGTGAGATTTTGAGTGAAACCTCCTTCCATCAACAAGGGCATTGAAGATGAAACATGGCTGGGTCTCTCAGCATGACAATGATCCCAAACACACCGCCCGGGCAACAAAGGAGTGGCTTCGTAAGAAGCATTTCAAGGTCCTGGAGTGGTCTAGCCAGTCTCCCAGATCTCAACCCCATAGAAAATCTTTGGAGGAGTTGAAAGTCCGTGTTGCCCAGCAACAGCCTCAAAACATCACTGCTCTAGAGGAGATCTGCATGGAGGAATGGGCCAAAATACCAGCAACAGTGTGTGAAAACCTTGTGAAGACTGTCATTGCCAATAAAGGGTATATAACAAAGTATTGAGATTAACTTTTGTTATTGACCAAATACTTATTTTCCACTATAATTAGCAAATAAATTCATAAGAAATCCTACAATGTGATTTGCCAGATTTTTTCTCCTCATTTTGTCTGTCATAGTTGAAGTGAACCTATGATGAAAATTACAGGCCTCTCTGATCTTTTTAAGTGAGAGAACTTGCACAATTGGTGGCTGACTAAATACTTTTTTGCCCAGTATGGAGATTGGCAAAACCACAAGCCCAAAACCCTATCTTCATCCATGGCTAATTTAGGACACTTTTAGCTAGCTAGTCACTGGAGTGACAACACAACAAGATTCAAATTGTTTCTGGATGTAATATGATGTGATGTGATATCGACTGCAGCTAAATCCAAACTGGCTTCCTACACTTTGGATGTGCCAGGACATTACATTTACATTTACATTTGGGTTATTTAGGCAGACGCTCTTATCCAGAGCGACTTACAAATTGGTGAATTCACCTTCTGACATCCAGTGGAACAGCCACTTTACAATAGTGCATCTAAATCATTAAGGGGGGGTGAGAAGGATTACTTATCCTATCCTAGGTATTCCTTGAAGAGGTGGGGTTTCAGGTGTCTCCGGAAGGTGGTGATTGACTCCGCTGTCCTGGCGTCGTGAGGGAGTTTGTTCCACCATTGGGGGGCCAGAGCAGCGAACAGTTTTGACTGGGCTGAGCGGGAACTGTGCTTCCTCAATGGTAGGGAGGCGAGCAGGCCAGAGGTGGATGAACGCAGTGCCCTTGCTTGGGTGTAGGGCCTGATCAGAGCCTGGAGGTACTGCGGTGCCGTTCCCCTCACAGCTCCGTAGGCAAGCACCATGGTCTTGTAGCGGATGTGAGCTTCAACTGGAAGCCAGTGGAGAGAGCGGACCATTCACAGTTGAGCTCACTAGGTTTAGTTCAACACCGATTGGCTATTATTTTATAAGTGTTTATCAAGGGAGACCAAATGCTTGCTAGCTTCCCTTGCATTCAATATTACACATACAGAGAT
>NW_027016039.1:0-10532 GCF_036934945.1 Oncorhynchus masou masou | reverse complement strand
GGTGGAGGTCTAATATAATACTGATATACACGGTGTTAGTGGAGGTCTAATATAATACTGATATACAGGGTAGTGGAGGTCTAATAATATAATACTGATATACAGGGTGGAGGTCTAATATAATACTGATATACAGGGTGAGGTCTAATATAATACTGATATACAGGGTGGAGGTCTAATATAATACTGATATACAGGGTGGAGGTCTAATATAATACTGATATACAGGGTGGTAGGAGGTCTAATATAATACTGATATACAGGGTGGAGGTCTAATATAATACTGATATATGGTGGGTGGTAGGTGGAGGTCTAATATAATACTGAAATACAGGGTGGAGGTCTAATATAATACTGATATACAGGGTGGAGGTCTAATATAATACTGAAATACAGAATTGGTAGTGGAGGTCTAATATAATACTGATATACAGGGTGGAGGTCTAAAATAATACTGATATACAGGGTGGTGGAGTGGAGGTCTAATATAATACTGATATACAGGGTGGAGGTCTAATATAATACTGATATACAGGGTGGAGGTCTAATATAATACTGATATACAGGGTGGAGGTCTAATATAATACTGATATACAGGGTGGAGGATCTAATATAATACTGATATACAGGGTGGTAGTGGAGGTCTAATATAATACTGATATACAGGGTGGAGGTCTAATATAATACTGATATACAGGGTGGAGGTCTAATATAATACTGATATACAGGGTGGAGGTCTAATATAATACTGATATACAGGGTGGAGGTCTAATATAATACTGATATACAGAGTGGTAGTGGAGGTCTAATATAATACTGATATACAGGGTGAGGTCTAATATAATACTGATATACAGGGTGGAGGTCTAATATAATACTGATATACAGAGTGGTAGTGGAGGTCTAATATAATACTGATATACAGGGTGGAGGTGTAATATAATACTGATATACAGGGTGGAGGTCTAATATAATACTGATATACAGGGTGGTAGTGGAGGTCTAATATAATACTGATATACAGGTGTGGAGGTCTAATATAATACTGATATACAGGGTGGAGGTCTAATATAATACTGATATACAGGGGTGGTAGTGGAGGTCTAATATAATACTGATATACAGGGTGGAGGTCTAATATAATACTGATATACAGGGTGGAGGTCTAATATAATACTGATATAGGGGTGGTCTAATATAATACTTGATATACAGGGTGGAGGTCTAATATAATACTGATATATAGGTGGTAGGAGGTCTAATATAATACTGATATACAGGGGTGGTAGTGGAGGTCTAATATAATACTGATATACAGGGTGGAGGTCTAATATAATACTGATATACAGGGTGGAGGTCTAATATACTGATATACAGGTGGTAGTGGAGGTCTAATATAATACTGATATACAGGGTGGAGGTCTAATATAATACTGATATACAGGGTGGTAGTGGAGGTCTAATATAATACTGATATACAGGGTGGAGGTCTAATATAATACTGATATACAGGGTGGAGGTCTAATATAATACTGATATACAGGGTGGAGGTCTAATATAATACTGATATACAGGGTGGTAGTGGAGGTCTAATATAATACTGATATACAGGGTGGAGGTCTAATATAATACTGATATACAGGGTGGAGGTCTAATATAATACTGATATACAGGGTGGAGGTCTAATATAATACTGATATACAGGGTGGAGGTCTAATATAATACTGATATACAGGGTGGAGGTCTAATATAATACTGATATACAGGGTGGTAGTGGAGGTCTAATATAATACTGATATACAGGGTGGAGGTCTAATATAATACTGATATACAGGGTGGAGTGGAGGTCTAATATAATACTGATATACAGGGTGGAGTGTCTAATATAATACTGATATACAGGGTGGAGGTCTAATATAATACTGATATACAGGGTGGAGGTCTAATATAATACTGATATACAGGGTGGAGGTCTAATATAATACTGATATACAGGGTGGTAGTGGAGGTCTAATATAATACTGATATACAGGGTGGAGGTCTAATATAATACTGATATACAGGGTGGAGGTCTAATATAATACTGATATACAGGGTGGTAGTGGAGGTCTATATATACATAGGTGATATACAGGGTGGGAGGTCTAATATACAGGGTGGTAGTGGAGGTCTAATATAATACTGGATATACAGGGTGGAGGTCTAATATAATACTGATATACAGGGTGGTGGTGGAGGTCTAATATAATACTGATATACAGGGTGGAGGTCTAATATAATACTGATATACAGGGTGGAGGTCTAATATAATACTGATATACAGGGTGGTAGTGGAGGTCTAATATAATACTGATATACAGGGTGGAGGTCTAATATAATACTGATATACAGGGTGGAGGTCTAATGTAATACTGATATACAGAGTGGTAGTGGAGGTCTAATATAATACTGATATACAGGGTGGAGGTCTAATATAATACTGATATACAGGGTGGAGGTCTAATATAATACTGATATACAGGGTGGTAGTGGAGGTCTAATATAATACTGATATACAGGGTGGAGGTCTAATATAATACTGATATACAGGGTGGAGGTCTAATATAATACTGATATACAGGGTGGAGGTCTAATATAATACTGATATACAGGGTGGAGTGTCTAATATAATACTGATATACAGGGTGGTAGTGGAGGTCTAATATAATACTGATATACAGGGTGGAGGTCTAATATAATACTGATATACAGGGTGGAGGTCTAATATAATACTGATATACAGGGTGGAGGTCTAATATAATACTGATATACAGGGTGGTAGTGGAGGTCTAATATAATACTGATATACAGGGTGGTAGTGGAGGTCTAATATAATACTGATATACAGGGTGGAGGTCTAATATAATACTGATATACAGGGTGGTAGTGGAGGTCTAATATAATACTGATATACAGGGTGGAGGTCTAATATAATACTGATATACAGGGTGGAGGTCTAATATAATACTGATATACAGGGTGGAGGTCTAATATAATACTGATATACAGGGTGGAGGTCTAATATAATACTGATATACAGGGTGGTCTAATATAATACTGATATACAGAGGTGGAGGTCTAATATAATACTGATATACAGGGTGGAGGTCTAATATAATACTGATATACAGGGTGGAGGTCTAATATAATACTGATATACAGAGTTGTAGTGGAGGTCTAATATAATACTGATATACAGGGTGGAGGTCTAATATAATACTGATATACAGAGTGGTAGTGGAGGTCTAATATAATACTGATATACAGGGTGGAGGTCTAATATAATACTGATATACAGGGTGGAGGTCTAATATAATACTGATATACAGGGTGGAGTGTCTAATATAATACTTATATACAGGGTGGTAGTGGAGGTCTAATATAATACTGATATACAGGGTGGAGGTCTAATATAATACTGATATACAGGGTGGAGGTCTAAAATAATACTGATATACAGGGTGGTAGTGGAGGTCTAATATAATACTGATATACAGGTGGAGGTCTAATATAATACTGATATACAGGGTGGAGGTCTAATATAATACTGATATACAGGGTGGAGGTCTAATATAATACTGATATACAGGGTGGAGGTCTAATATAATACTGATATACAGGGTTGTAGTGGAGGTCTAATATAATACTGATATACAGGGTGGAGGTCTAATATAATACTGATATACAGAGTGGCAGTGGAGGTCTAATATAATACTGATATACAGGGTGGAGGTCTAATATAATACTGATATACAGAGTGGTAGTGGAGGTCTAATATAATACTGATATACAGGGTGGAGGTCTAATATAATACTGATATACAGGGTGGTAGGTCTAATATAATACTGATATACAGGGTGGTAGTGGAGGTCTAATATAATACTGATATACAGGTGGTAGTGGAGGTCTAATATAATACTGATATACAGGGTGGAGGTCTAATATAATACTGATATACAGGGTGGAGGTCTAATATAATACTGATATACAGGGTGGAGGTCTAATATAATACTGATATACAGGGTGGTAGTGGAGGTCTAATATAATACTGATATACAGGGTGGTAGTGGAGGTCTAATATAATACTGATATACAGGGTGGAGGTCTAATATAATACTGATATACAGGGTGGTAGTGGAGGTCTAATATAATACTGATATACAGGGTGGAGGTCTAATATAATACTGATATACAGGGGTAGTGGAGGTCTAATATAATACTGATATACAGGGTGGAGGTCTAATATAATACTGATATACAGGGTGGTAGTGGAGGTCTAATATAATACTGATATACAGGGTGGAGGTCTAATATAATACTGATATACAGGGTGGAGTGGAGTGGAGGTCTAATATAATACTGATATACAGGGTGGAGGTCTAATATAATACTGATATACAGGGTGGTAGTGGAGGTCTAATATAATACTGATATACAGGTGGAGGTCTAATATAATACTGATATACAGGGTGGTGGAGGTCTAATATAATACTGATATATAGGGTGGAGGTCTAATATAATACTGATATACAGGGGTGGAGGTCTAATATAATACTGATATACAGAGTGGCAGTGGAGGTCTAATATAATACTGATATACAGGGTGGAGGTCTAATATAATACTGATATACAGGGTGGTAGTGGAGGTCTAATATAATACTGAAACAGGGTAGTGAGGTCTAATATAATAACATATACAGGGTGGAGGTCTAATATAATACAGATATACAGGGGTGGAGGTCTAATATAATACTGATATACAGGGTGGAGGTCTAATATAATACTGATATACAGGGTGGGAGGTCTAATATAATACTGAAATACAGGGTGGTAGGAGGTCTAATATAATACTGATATACAGGGTGAGGTCTAATATAATTGATATACAGGGTGGAGGTCTAATATAATACTGATATACAGGGTGGTGTGGAGGTCTAATATAATACTGATATACAGGGTGGTAATGAAGGTCTAATATAATACTGATATACAGGGTGGGAGGTCTAATATAAATACTGATATACAGGTGGTGGAGGTCTAATATAATACTGATATACAGGGTGGAGGTCTAATATAATACTGATATACAGGGTGGAGGTCTAATATAATACTGATATACAGAGTGGCAGTGGAGGTCTAATATAATACTGATATACAGGGTGGAGGTCTAATATAATACTGATATACAGAGTGGTAGTGGAGGTCTAATATAATACTGATATACAGGGTGGAGGTCTAATATAATACTGATATACAGGGTGGTAGTGGAGGTCTAATATAATACTGATATACAGGGTGGTAGTGAGGTCTAATATAATACTGATATACAGAGTGGTAGTGGAGGTCTAATATAATACTGATATACAGGGTGGGAGGTCTAATATAATACTGATATACAGGTGGAGGTCTAATATAATACTGATATACAGGGTGGAGGGAGGGTCTTTAATATAATACTGATATACAGAGCGGTAGGGAGGTCTAATATAATACTGATATACAGGTGGAGGTCCAATAATACTGATATACAGGGTGGAGGTCTAATATAATACTGATATACAGGGTGGTAGACATACAGGTGGAGGTCTAATATAATACTGATATACAGGGTGGAGGTCTAATATAATACTGATATACAGGGTGGAGGTCTAATATAATACTGATATACAGGGTGGAGGTCTAATATAATACTGATATACAGGGTGGAGGTCTAATATAATACTGATATACAGGTGTGGAGGTCTAATGTAATACTGATATACAGGGTTGTAGTGGAGGTCTAATATAATACTGATATACAGGGGTGGAGGTCTAATATAATACTGATATACAGGGGTAGTGAGGTCTAATATAATACTGATATACAGGGTGGTAGTGGAGGTCTAATATAATACTGATATACAGGGTGGAGGTCTAATATAATACTGATATACAGGGTGGAGGTGAGGTCTAATATAATACTGATATACAGGTGGGTGGAGGTCTAATATAATACTGATATACAGGGTGGAGGTCTAATATAATACTGATATACAGGGGTGGAGGTCTAATATAATACTGATATACAGGGTGGAGTGGAGGTCTAATATAATACTGATATACAGGGGTGTGAGGTCTAATATAATACTGATATACAGGGTGGAGGTCTAATATAATACTGATATACAGGGTGGAGGTCTAATATAAATACTGATATACAGGGTGGAGGTCTAATATAATACTGATATACAGGGTTGTAGTGAGGTCTAATATAATACTGATATACAGGGTGGAGGTCTAATATAATACTGATATACAGAGTGGTAGTGGAGGTCTAATATAATACTGATATACAGGGTGGAGGTCTAATATAATACTGATATACAGAGTGGTAGTGGAGGTCTAATATAATACTGATATACAGGGTGGAGGTCTAATATAATACTGATATACAGGAGGTCTAATATAATACTGATATACAGGGTGGGTGGAGGTCTAATATAATACTGATATACAGAGTGGTAGTGGAGGGTCTAATATAATACTGATATACAGGGTGGTAGGGAGGTCTAATATAATACTGATATACAGGGTGGTAGAGGTCTAATATAATACTGATATACAGGGTGGAGGTCTAATATAATACTGATATACAGGGTGGAGGTCTAATATAATACTGATATACAGGGTGGTAGTGGAGGTCTAATATAATACTGATATACAGGGTGTGGAGGTCTAATATAATACTGATATACAGAGTGGTAGTGGAGGTCTAATATAATACTGATATACTGGGTGGAGGTCTAATATAATACTGATATACAGGGTGGAGGTCTAATATAATACTGATATACAGGGTGGAGGTCTAATATAATACTGATATACAGGGTGGTAGTGGAGGTCTAATATAAAACTCATATACAGGGTGGAGGTCTAATATAATACTTATATACAGGGTGGTAGTGGAGGTCTAATATAATACTGATATACAGGGTGGAGGTCTAATATAATACTGATATACAGGGTGTTAGTGGAGGTCTAATATAATACTGATATATAGGGTGGAGGTCTAATATAATACTGATATACAGGGTGGTAGTGGAGGTCTAATATAATACTGATATACAGGGTGGAGGTCTAATATAATACTGATATACAGGGTGGAGGTCTAATATAATACTGATATACAGGGTGGTAGTGGAGGTCTAATATAATACTGAAATACAGGGTGGAGGTCTAATATAATACTGATATACAGGGTGGAGGTCTAATATAATACAGATATACAGGGTGGTAGTGGAGGTCTAATATAATACTGAAATACAGGGTGGAGGTCTAATATAATACTGATATACAGGGTGGAGGTCTAATATAATACTGAAATACAGGGTGGTAGTGGAGGTCTAATATAATACTGATATACAGGGTGGAGGTCTAATATAACACTGATATACAGGGTGGAGGTCTAATATAATACTGATATACAGGGTGGTAGTGGAGGTCTAATATAATACTGATATACAGGGTGGTAATGGAGGTCTAATATAATACTGATATACAGGGTGGAGGTCTAATATAATACTGATATACAGGGTGGTAGTGGAGGTCTAATATAATACTGATATACAGGGTGGAGGTCTAATATAATACTGATATACAGGGTGGTAGTGGAGGTCTAATATAATACTGATATACAGGGTGGTAATGGAGGTCTAATATAATACTGATATTCAGGGTGGAGGTCTAATATAATACTGATATACAGGGTGGAGGTCTAATATAATACTGATATACAGGGTGGAGGTCTAATATAATACTGATATACAGGGTGGAGGTCTAATATAATACTGATATACAGGGTGGAGGTCTAATATAATACTGATATACAGGGTAGGAGGTCTAATATAATACTGATATACAGGGTGGAGGTCTAATATAATACTGATATACAGGGGTGGAGGTCTAATATAATACTGATATACAGGGTGGTAGTGGAGGTCTAATATAATACTGATATACAGGGTGGAGGTCTAATATAATACTGATATACAGGGTGGTAGTGGAGGTCTAATATAATACTGATATACAGGGTGGTAGGGGTCTAATATAATACTGATATACAGGGTGGAGGTCTAATATAATACTGATATACAGGGTGGAGAGTCTAATATAATACTGATATACAGGGTGGTAGTGGAGGTCTAATATAATACTGATATACAGGGTGGAGGTCTAATATAATACTGATATACAGGGTGGAGGTCTAATATAATACTGATATACAGGGTGGTAGTGGAGGTCTAATATAATACTGATATACAGGGTGGAGGTCTAATATAATACTGATATACAGGGTGGAGGTCTAATATAATACTGATATACAGGGTGGTAGTGGAGGTCTAATATAATACTGATATACAGGGTGGAGGGGTCTAATATAATACTGATATACAGGGTGGAGGTCTAATATAATACTGATATACAGGGTGGTAGTGGAGTCTAATATAATACTGATATACAGGGTGGAGGTCTAATATAATACTGATATACAGGGTGGTGGGAGGTCTAATATAATACTGATATACAGGGTGGAGGTCTAATATAATACTGATATACAGGGTGGAGGTCTAATATAATACTGATATACAGGGTGGAGGTCTAATATAATACTGATATACAGGGTGGAGGTCTAATATAATACTGATATACAGGGTGGAGGTCTAATATAATACTGATATACAGGGTGGAGGTCTAATATAATACTGATATACAGGGTGGAGGTCTAATATAATACTGATATACAGGGTGGAGGTCTAATATAATACTGATATACAGGGTGGAGGTCTAATATAATACTGATATACAGGGTGGTAGTGGAGGTCTAATATAATACTGATATACAGGGTGGAGGTCTAATATAATACTGATATACAGGGTGGAGGTCTAATATAATACTGATATACAGGGGTGGAGGTCTAATATAATACTGATATACAGTGGTAGTGGAGGTCTAATATAATACTGATATACAGGGTGGTAGTGGAGGTCTAATATAATACTGATATACAGGGTGGAGGTCTAATATAATACTGATATACAGGGTGGTAGTGGAGGTCTAATATAATACTGATATACAGGGTGGAGGTCTAATATAATACTGATATACAGGGTGGAGGTCTAATATAATACTGATATACAGGGTGGTAGTGGAGGTCTAATATAATACTGATATACAGGGTGGAGGTCTAATATAATACTGATATACAGGGTGGTAGTGGAGGTCTAATATAATACTGATATACAGGGTGGAGGTCTAATATAATACTGATATACAGGGTGGTAGTGGAGGTCTAATATAATACTGATATACAGGGTGGAGGTCTAATATAATACTGATATACAGGGTGGTAGTGGAGGTCTAATATAATACTGATATACAGGGTGGTAGTGGAGGTCTAATATAATACTGATATACAGGGTGGTAGGAGGTCTAATATAATACTGATATACAGGGTGGAGGTCTAATATAATACTGATATACAGGGTGGTGGGAGGTCTAATATAATACTGATATACAGGGTGGAGGTCTAATATAATACTGATATACAGGGTGGTAGTGGAGGTCTAATATAATACTGATATACAGGGTGGAGGTCTAATATAATACTGATATACATGGTGGTAGTGGAGGTCTAATATAATACTGATATACAGGGTGGAGGTCTAATATAATACTGATATACAGGGTGGAGGTCTAATATAATACTGATATACAGGGTGGAGGTCTAATATAATACTGATATACAGGGTGGAGGTCTAATATAATACTGATATACAGGGTGGAGGTCTAATATAATACTGATATACAGGGTGGAGGTCTAATATAATACTGATATACAGGGTGGAGGTCTAATATAATACTGATATACAGAGTGGCAGTGGAGGTCTAATATAATACTGATATACAGGGTGGAGGTCTAATATAATACTGATATACAGAGTGGTAGTGGAGGTCTAATATAATACTGATATACAGAGTGGCAGTGGAGGTCTAATATAATACTGATATACAGGGTGGAGGTCTAATATAATACTGATATACAGGGTGGAGGTCTAATATAATACTGATATACAGGGTGGTAGTGGAGGTCTAATATAATACTGATATACAGGGTGGAGGTCTAATATAATACTGATATACAGGGTGGAGGTCTAATATAATACTGATATACAGGGTGGTAGTGGAGGTCTAATATAATACTGATATACAGGGTGGGAGGTCTAATATAATACTGATATACAGGGTGGAGGTCTAATATAATACTGATATACAGGGTGGAGGTCTAATATAATACTGATATACAGGGTGGAGGTCTAATATAATACTGATATACAGGGTTGTAGTGGAGGTCTAATATAATACTGATATACAGGGTGGAGGTCTAATATAATACTGATATACAGTGGCAGTGGAGGTCTAATATAATACTGATATACAGGGTGGAGGTCTAATA
>NW_027016038.1:0-10535 GCF_036934945.1 Oncorhynchus masou masou | reverse complement strand
AGAGAGAAAGCGACGAGAGAACAAGAGAGAACGAGGGCTGAGAGAGAGAGCGAGTGAGAGAGAGAACAAGAGAACAGGGCTGAGAGAGAGAGCGAGCGAGAGAGAGAACAAGAGAGAACAGGGCCCAGAGAGAGAGAGAGCGAGCGAGAGAGAGAACAAGAGAGAACAGGGCCCAGAGAGAGAGAGCGAGCGAGAGAGAGAACAAGAGAGAACAGGGCTCAGAGAGAGAGAGCGAGTGAGAGAGAGAACAAGAGAGAACAGGGCCCAGAGAGAGAGAGAGAGCGAGCGAGAGAGAGAACAAGAGAGAACAGGGCCCAGAGAGAGAGCGAGCGAGAGAGAGAACAAGAGAGAACAGGGCCCAGAGAGAGAGAGTGAGCGAGAGAGAGAACAAGAGAGAACAGGGCTCAGAGAGAAAGAGCGAGCGAGAGAGAGAACAAGAGAGAACAGGGCTCAGAGAGAGAGAGAGCGAGCGAGAGAGAGAACAGGGCTCAGAGAGAGAGAGAGCGAGCGAGAGAGAGAACAAGAGAGAACAGGGCCCAGAGAGAGAGAGAGTGAGCGAGAGAGAGAACAAGAGAGAACAGGGCTCAGAGAGAAAGAGCGAGCGAGAGAGAGAACAAGAGAGAACAGGGCTCAGAGAGAGAGAGAGCGAGCGGAGAGAACAGGGCTCAGAGAGAGAGAGAAGACGGCGAGAAGACAAGAGAGAACAGGGCCCAGAGAGAGAGAGAGAGTGGCGAGAGAGAGAACAAGAGAGAACAGGGCTCAGAGAGAGAGAGGAGCGGCGAGAGAGAGAACAAGAGAGAACAGGGCTCAGAGAGAAAAGAGCGAGCGAGAGAGAGACAAGAGAGAGAACAGGGCTCAGAGAGAGAGAGAGGGAGCGAGAGAGAGAGAACAAGAAGAGAACAGGGCTCAGAGAGAGCGGCGAGAGAACAGGGCTCAGAGAGGCGGCGAGAGAGAGAACAAGAGAGAACAGGGCTCAGAGAGAGGACGAGCGAGAGAGAGAACAAGAGACAGGGCTCAGAGGGGAAGAACAGGGCTCAGAGGGGAGGGAACAGGGCTCAGAGCGAGAACAGGGCTCAGAGCGAGAGAACAGAGCTCAGAGGGAGAGAACAGAGGCTCAGAGGGAGAGAACAGGGCTCAGAGGAGAGAACAGGGCTCAGAGGGAGAGGAGCAGGGCTCAGAGGGAGAACAGGGCTCAGAGGGAGAGAACAGGGCTCAGAGGGAGAGAACAGGGCTCAGAGGGAGAGAACAGGGCTCAGAGGGAGAGAACAGGGCTCAGAGGGGAGAAGAACAGGGCTCCAGAGGAGAGAACAGGGCTCAGAGGGAGAGAACAGGCTCAGAGGGAGAGAACAGGGCTCAGAGGGAGAGAACAGGGCTCAGAGGGAGAGAACAGGGCTCAGAGGGAGAGAACAGGGCTCAGAGGGAGAGAACAGGGCTCAGAGGGAGAGAACAGGGCTCAGAGGGAGCAAGCTAACGAACGAGAGAAAGATAAATACAGAATGTAGATACAGCGAGACAGACAGAGAGGGGGGACAAGAAAGAGAGAGATACAGAGGATTCAGTAGAAAAGCTGAGAGAAAGCAGAAGTTTTAGTGAGCATGCACACCCACATCCGCAGTGTGACGGAAATGCAACAGTGGGGGGGGGGGGGAAGCAGAGCACTGCTCAAGAGATAAAACACTCAGATGCAACCAACCGACGGTGTGACCCACCACATGGATTTGGTTCCAAGTAGCAAAACATGAAATTGTTATTTATTACATTGGTTAATAAGTAGACTCTGAGCTAGAATATGTTTATATATATATATATATATAAATAATACACAGCAGTTGAGGAAGAACAGTAATTCAGCTTGGAAAGTTGATTAACTTGTAACGCCACTTTTGGAGATAATGACCCTTGAATGTTTTGGTACACCTACTGGAGGCTCGTTTTTTGTCTACACCCATTCAGCATCGTTCACCCTCTTAAGCCTTAGCCCCACCCATCTCATTAAGTGTTCACATGTGAGGCCATGTAGTAAACAGAATGAGTAAGGTTGTGTAGTAAACAACCAAAGATTTGAAGACTAAAAGGTGGTGGAAGTAGTAGACTACAATAAGGAAAAACTCCAGGTAAAAATACACGTTGTCTAGTCCTTGGCCTTTATCCTAATCTGACTTGGTGCAGGTCATGTTGTTCACAATACCGTTTTTGGTAAACACACACACACACACACACTCAAATAAAATCAAAGATAATTCTTCACATGCACAGGATACAGAAGCTGTAAACGTTACAGTGAAATGGTTTCTTGCAAAGTGCAGTTATTTTTGTTTAGACATTGTTCATTGTTTATAGCAAGCAAGCTACCATAAATCACAACTAATGCCACGTTCAAAACTGGGAAATACAAAAAAAAAAAAAAAAAAAAAAATCATCCAACTCGATATTCCAACGAGTCTGATTCCTTTCAGAGTCGGAGAGTCAGCGTGGCACGATCAAACGTGTTCCGACTGAGCGACTGTCGATAGTGCGATTAACTTAATTAAGGGCAGCGTTCAGTTTTTTAAGCAGTGCTCGACTCACATACTTAGCAGCTAATGAAAAAAAGACAGAAGCATGCTACATGGTGGACCAATCAGAACTCATCTCTCAGCATGTCCAGCCCATCCATTATTTCAATAATCATGGCTGTGAGGAAGGTTCCTGTATTTTTCCAAGGCTAAACCAACTGGGCTCGTTATTTATTTAATAATTATATTCGTATTTACAGACGGGCGTACACGTTTGTAACTAAGGCATGAAGATCACGTTCCAGAAAGCATTTCTGCCCTAAAAATATTTTGATAAACCCCCCAAAAAATATTTTGATAAACCCCCCAAAAAAAAAAATATTTTGATAAACCCCCTCCAAAATATTTTGATAAACCCCAAAAAAAACCATCAAATGGCAAATCCGGTTAAGTAGTGAAGTGAGACATACAGTTGAAGTGGGAAGTTTTACATACACCTTAACCAAATACATTTAAACTCAGTTTCTCACAATTCCTGACATTTAATCCTAGTAAAAAAAATCCCTGTTTTAGGTCAGTTAGGATCACCACTTTATTTTAATAATGTGAAATGTCAGAATAATAGTAGAAGAATGATTTATTTCAGCTTTTATTTCTTTCATCACATTCCCATTGGATCAGAAGTTTACATATACTAATTGAGTGTTTGGTAGCATTGCCTTTAAATTGTTTAACTTGGGTCAAACGTTTTGGGTAGCCTTCCACAAGCTTCCCACAATAAGTTGGGTGAACTTTGGCCCATTCCTCCTGACAGAGCTGGTGTAACTGAGTCAGGTTTGTAGGCCTCCCTTGCTCACACACGCTTTTTCAGTTCTGCCCACGTACTTCATAGATTGAGGTCAGGGGCTTG
This sequence comes from Oncorhynchus masou masou, assembly GCF_036934945.1. NCBI lineage: Eukaryota > Metazoa > Chordata > Actinopteri > Salmoniformes > Salmonidae > Oncorhynchus > Oncorhynchus masou. The sequence continues at coordinate 7,130 of NW_027016038.1, read as the reverse complement.
TGATGGCCACTCTGTAATACCTTGACTTTGTTGTCCTTAGGCCATTTTGCCAGCTGAAGCTTTAGAATATCTAACACGTCCATTTGGAAGACCCAAGCTATAACTTCCTTGATCGATGATGGGGCTTGCAGGGTAGCAAAGCGGTTGTATGACAACAACCGGAAGGTTGCAGTCCCAACCCACGAGCTGACAAGGCAAATCTGTCGCTCTGCCCTGAGAGGCACTCAACTCCACTGTTCCTAGGCCGTCATTAAAAATAAGAATTTGTTCTTAACTGACTTAGTTAAATAAAGGTAAAATAAAAATAAATGTCTTGATGTTGCTTCAATATATCATCCACATAATGCTCCTTCCTAATGATGCCATCTATTTTGTGAAGTGCACCAGTCCCTCCTGCAGCAAAGCACCACAACATGATGCTGCCACCCGTGCTTCACGGTTGGGATGGTGTTCTTTGGCTTGCAAGCCTCTTTCCTCCAATCATAACAATGGTCATTATGGCCATACAGTTCTATTTTTGTTTCATCAGACCAGAGGACATTTCTCCAAAAGTACAATCTTTGTCCCCATGTGCAGTTGAAAACCGTAGTCTGGCTATCTTATGGCGGGTTTGGAGCAGTGGCTTCTTCCTGCGAGCGGCCTTTCAGGTTATGTCGATATAGGACTCGTTTTACTCTGGATAAAATACTTTTGTACCTGTTTCCTCCAGCATCTTCACAAGGTCCTTTGCTGTTGTTTTGGGATGGATTTGCACTTTTTGCACTAAAATACGTTCCTCTCTAGGAGACAGAACGCGTCTCCTTCCTGAGCGGTATGGTGGCTGCGTGGTCCCATTGTGTTTATACTTGCGTACTGTTGTTTGTACAGATGAACGTGGTACCTTCAGGCATTTGGAAATTGCTCCCAAGGATGAACCAGACTTGCGGAGGTCTACAATTCTTTTCTCTGAGGTCTTAGCTGAATTATTTTGATTATCCCATGATGTCAAGCAAAGAGGCACTGAGTTTGAAGGTAGGCCTTGAAATTAATCCACAGTTACACCTCCAATTGACTCAAATTATGTCAATTAGCCTATGAGAAGCTTCTAAAGCCATGCCATCATTTTCTGGAATTTTCCAAGCTGTTTAAAGGCACAGTCAACTTAGTGTATGTAAACTTCTGACCCACTGAATTGTGATACAGTGAATTATAAGTAAAATAATCTGTCTGTAAACAATTGTTGGAAAAATGACTTGTGTCAGGCACAAAGTAGATGTCCTAACCGACTTGCCAAAACTATAGTTTGTTAACAAGACATTTGTGGAGTGGTTCATAAAAAGAGTTTTAATAACTCCAACCTAAGTGTATGTAAACGCCCGACTTCAACTGGTTAGAGTGTAGGGGCAGGCAGGTAGCCCAGTGGTTAGAGTGTAGGGGCGGCAGGTAGCCCAGTGGTTAGAGTGTAGGGCGGCAGGTAGCCCAGTGGTTAGAGTGTAGGGGCGGCAGGTAGCCCAGTGGTTAGAGTGTAGGGGCGGCAGGTAGCCCAGTGGTTAGAGTGTAGGGGCGGCAGGTAGCCCAGTGGTTAGAGTGTAGGGGCGGCAGGTAGCCCAGTGGTTAGAGTGTAGGGCGGCAGGTAGCCCAGTGGTTAGAGTGTAGGGGCGGCAGGTAGCCCAGTGGTTAGAGTGTAGGGGCGGCAGGTAGCCCAGTGGTTAGAGTGTAGGGGCGGCAGGTAGCCCAGTGGTTAGAGTGTAGGGCGGCAGGTAGCCCAGTGGTTAGAGTGTAGGGCGGCAGGTAGCCCAGTGGTTAGAGTGTAGGGGCGGCAGGTAGCCCAGTGGTTAGAGTGTAGGGGCGGCAGGTAGCCCAGTGGTTAGAGTGTAGGGGCGGCAGGTAGCCCAGTGGTTAGAGTGTAGGGGCGGCAGGTAGCCCAGTGGTTAGAGTGTAGGGGCGGCAGGTAGCCCAGTGGTTAGAGTGTAGGGGCGGCAGGTAGCCCAGTGGTTAGAGTGTAGGGGCGGCAGGTAGCCCAGTGGTTAGAGTGTTGGGCGGCAGGTAGCCCAGTGGTTAGAGTGTAGGGGCGGCAGGTAGCCCAGTGGTTAGAGTGTAGGGGCGGCAGGTAGCCCAGTGGTTAGAGTGTAGGGGCGGCAGGTAGCCCAGTGGTTAGAGTGTAGGGGCGGCAGGTAGCCCAGTGGTTAGAGTGTAGGGGCGGCAGGTAGCCCAGTGGTTAGAGTGTAGAGGCGGCAGGTAGCCCAGTGGTTAGAGTGTAGGGGGCGGCAGGTAGCCCAGTGGTTAGAGTGTAGGGGCGGCAGGTAGCCCAGTGGTTAGAGTGTAGGGGCGGCAGGTAGCCCAGTGGTTAGAGTGTAGGGGCGGCAGGTAGCCCAGTGGTTAGAGTGTAGGGGCGGCAGGTAGCCCAGTGGTTAGTGTGTAGGGGCGGCAGGTAGCCCAGTGGTTAGTGTGTAGGGGCGGCAGGTAGCCTAGTGATTAGTGTGTAGGGGCGGCAGGTAGCCTAGTGGTTAGAGCGTTGGACTAGTAACCGAAAGGTTGCAAGATCGAATCCCCCGAGCTGACAAGGTACAAATCTGTCGTTCTGCCCCTGAACAGGCAGTTAACCCACTGTTCCTAGGCCGTCATTGACAGTAAGAATTTGTTCTTAACTGACTTGCCTAGTAAAATAAAAGTTGTTTTTTTTTTTAAACACATATATATAGATATAGGGAATAGTGCTCTGTCCTAAAGTAGTGCACTATATAGAGAATAGAGCTCTGTCCTAAAGTAGTGCACTATATAGAGAATAGAGCTCTGGTCTAAAGTAGTGCACTATATAGGGAATAGGGCTCTGGTCTAAAGTAGTGTACTATATAGGGAATAGGGCCCTGGTCTAAAGTAGTGCACTATATAGAGAATAGAGCTCTGGTCTAAAGCAGTGCACTATATAGGGAATAGGGCTCTGGTCTAAAGTAGTGTACTATATAGGGAATAGGGCTCTGGTCTAAAGTAGTGTACTATATAGGGAATAGGGCTCTGGTCTAAAGTAGTGTACTATATAGGGAATAGGGCCCTGGTCTAAAGTAGTGTACTATATAGAGAATAGAGCTCTGGTCTAAAGCAGTGCACTATATAGGGAATAGGGCTTTGGTCTAAAGTAGTGTACTATATAGGGAATAGGGCTTTGGTCTAAAGTAGTGTACTATATAGGGAATAGGGCTCTGGTCTAAAGTAGTGCACTATATAGGGAATAGGATTCCATTTGGAATGTATCCCCTTTCATTCCCTAGCATCTCCATGGAAACCGATGTTAAACAGTTTCATGTACAAGCCCAAGGAAACAACTTAGGAGGCAGGTGAAAGACAGGTTAGGCCACTTGGGCTAAGTGACAGTTTTATTTCCTTCAACAAAATGACAGAATGGCTAGGTCGACACAGTTCTCTCTCTGCAGTGTCATTCATGTGACCGAGACACAAGGAACTGGGTGGACGTTGGGCAGATTTCAAATGGGGTTTTCACCTTTTGTGTGGGACGGATCAATGAATATCTATTGAGTTCAATCAAAACTAGTGAGTCATAGCTCACCTTGGACTACAGGAGAGAATGGGGTTAATACTGCAAACACACACAGATCAATGTTCCTATAGGCCTATAGCCTAGCTTAGTTGTGTTCAGTGTTGTGGTTGAATCACCATTAGTCACGAGCTGACAACCTGAGCACACATATTTGTAAGAGTCAACAATCTCTTCACTAGCAACCTCCAAAAGGCCCGTTTACTGGGTCAAAACACTGGCCCCCGAACGCAGCTCACCTTTTTAAAACAGGTGTTTGTGAGCAGGGAAGGGACAAAGAGGATTCAAACTGTTTTTTTTTCTTTCTTTCTTTAAATGTTCTGGAACGTTCCTCTTGCTAGTACACCTCCTCAGTGTGGGCACGGTTCCCATGACGACAGGCTCCACCCAACCGAGCGGCTAAACCTGAACACACACACACACACACTAGACTTGACTGATCTTGAGCATATGTACTCCATTAAAACTCATGCCATCTCTTGTGTGTGTGTGAGATGTCATAACCCGTCTACAAGTCTAGTAACTGCGGAGACACCGAGAAAGGAACATTGGAAGAATATTCAAAAAAACAACAGTCGCAGTAACTGTTACGTAAAGGTTTTTACTGTGAAAGGCCCCTAATGTGGTTGTTTATCTACCTAGTGGAATGAACTGACTGAGTCGCTCTGGATAGGAGCAAAAATAAATAAATAAAAATGGGACAGAGACCACACATTACAGGACAGAGACAGTGCTCTTTATTGATCCGATAGAGATGGAATGGGGGAAGGAGAGGTAGAGGAACGAGATAGATCGAACGGGAGAGCCCAAGGGGTAAAAAGAGAGAGCACGGGGAGAGAGACTAACAGAGAGAGCACGGGGAGAGAGACTAACAGAGAGAGCACGGGGAGAGAGACTAACAGAGAGAGCACGGGGAGAGAGACTAACAGAGAGAGCACGGGGAGAGAGACTAACAGAGAGAGCACGGGGAGAGAGACTAACAGAGGGATACAGAGGAAAACCTCTGGGACAGCCAGGTTAAAACCATGACTCAGACAAAGAGAGGGGGGTTGGAGGCTCAAGAGAGCGAGAGAAAGGTTTCCGCTCAAGTAAAACCCCTTTAGGGGAACACACCACGACAATGCAAGCAGCCTACTCCATCAAAGGGCCTCCTCCCCCTCTCTGCCCATCCCTTCCTCCCATCCCCCTTCCTTTAATTAATGCATCTCTCAGCTGCAAGGGTTCTCCCTCCCTCCTTCCCTCCCTCCCCCCAAAAGAGCTCCTACGATAGTGTAACAGAGGTCCCAGCAACAACTATTGCTCAACTTGTCACGCGCTCCCTGAAACAACATTAGCCTACTACTGTTGCTACTGGACTGATAAAATAGTTTAGCCTAATTGCTACCAGAACTAACTCTTTGATTCACTCAAATACTGCTGTTACTGTCTATCGTCTATCCTGTTGCCTCGTCACTTAATGCTACCACATTTACATTTAAGTCATTTAGCAGACGCTCTTATCCAGAGCGACTTACAAATGGTGAATTTGCTACCCTCATGTACATATCTACACCAAATACCTCACCCCTGCACATCGACTGTACTGGTACCCTGTGTATATTGCCAAGTTATCGCTCCTCATTGTGTATTTATTTATGTATTTATTTATTTATTGAGTTATTGTTATTATTCCTCATGTTATTTTTCAAGTGTCCTTATTTTGGGAAGTTAGCATTTCACTGTTAGTCTATACCTACTGTTTATGAAGCTTGTGACAAAATAACATTTGATTTGAACGGTGGCATGCTCAGGTCACATAAAAACCTATCCTCTCACTGTCCCCTTGCAAGCTGTGTTCAGAATTTGGGTTAGGCTGTGAGCAGTTTTCAATGTCTGTTCAGATTTAGGAGGCTGAGGGGGCTCACGGTCCCCCTGCAAGCTAGGTTCAGTTTTTCATAGGCCTAGGTTTAATTATGTTTGGGTTATTGCTTGACAATGTCAGCAGGGCGTCCCCAAACCCCCACCGTCGAGAATTATTAAAATGCCACTGCACAACACCGGCTACTGAAATCTGTGTCTAGATCAGTATTATGTTGGAGTCTGATTCGGAGGGGTGCAGGGAGAGGGTTGCACAGAGAGAGGTACAGACAGCTGGGGTTTGTTCTCCCGGATGGGCCAGCTCTGCTCGCTGGCTTGCTAGAACACTGTCCTTCCTACAGGAGCCAAAGAGCATGTGCACTTGTGTAAGGAAGAGGGGGCGGGGACTGAACCCCCTGAAGGGAAGTTGCTCCGGGGTGTAATAACAGAGAGGGAGACCATCACTGTTATCATACACACCCTAGGGCCTGTTTGGGACCTTGTCCCCAATTCTGCACTCTTCAATCCATAGCACTTGCACAGGAACTTTAGTAATCCCTTATCAAATCAGGCTACTTCCAGGTGCCATTTATTCAGAAGAGTAGTTTGGAATAGGACCACGAAGGAGTCCTCTATTCTGACTCTCTGTTACAGTTGTCCATTACAGATCTAAACGTCTCTCCGGCTTTGTCATCGTCGCAAGGGCGTCGGAGATCCACGATAACCACGATGAAGATTACAGCCTTCCTGTTTCTTGAGAACTTGTTAAGTCTGGTGATGTAAAATAGGGAATAGGGCCCTGGTCTAAAGTAGTGCACTATATAGGGAATAGGGCCCTGGTCTAAAGTAGTATACTATATAGGGAATAGGGCCCTGGTCTAAAGTAGTATACTATATAGGGAATAGGGCCCTGGTCTAAAGTAGTGCACTATATAGGGAATAGGGCCCTGGTCTAAAGTAGTGCACTATATAGGGAATAGGGCCCTGGTCTAAAGTAGTGCACTATATAGGGAATAGGGCCCTGGTCTAAAGTAGTGCACTATATAGGGAATCGGGTTCTGGTCTAAAGTAGTGCACTATATAGGGAATAGGGCCCTGGTCTAAAGTAGTGCACTATATAGGGAATAGGGCCCTGGTCTAAAGTAGTGCACTATATAGGGAATAGGGCCCTGGTCTAAAGTAGTGCACTATATAGGGAATAGGGCCCTGGTCTAAAGTAGTGCACTATATAGGGAATAGGGCCCTGGTCTAAAGTAGTGCACTATATAGGGAATAGGGCCCTGGTCTAAAGTAGTGCACTATATAGGGAATAGGGCCCTGGTCTAAAGTAGTGCACTATATAGTGAATCGGGCTCTGGTCTAAAGTAGTGCACTATATAGGGAATAGGGCCCTGATCTAAAGTAGTGCACTATATAGGGAATAGGGCCCTGGTCTAAAGTAGTGCACTATATAGGGAATAGGGCCCTGGTCTAAAGTAGTGCACTATATAGGGAATAGGGCCCTGGTCTAAAGTAGTGCACTATATAGGGAATAGGGCCCTGGTCTAAAGTAGTGCACTATATAGGGAATAGGGCCCTGGTCTAAAGTAGTGCACTATATAGGGAATAGGGCCCTGGTCTAAAGTAGTGCACTATATAGGGAATAGGGCTCTGGTCTAAAGTAGTGCACTATATAGGGAATAGGGCCCTGGTCTAAAGTAGTGCACTGTATAGGGAATAGGGCCCTGGTCTAAAGTAGTGCACTATATAGGGAATAGGGCCC
>NW_027016037.1:0-10540 GCF_036934945.1 Oncorhynchus masou masou | reverse complement strand
GAGCTGGCACAGGACATGCAAGGCTAGGGAGGTGCACAGGAGGCCTGGTGCGTGAGGCTGGCACCAACTTCACCAGCCGACGAGCACGCACCTCAGGACGAGTATGGAGCGCTGACCCAGGTGTCATCAAATCCCCGACACGCTCCGTCGGGCGAATTCCATATTTAAAGCACCAACACAGCAACTCCCTCATTACTCTCTCCTCCAATTTCCCCATTAACTCCTTCACAGTCTCTGTTTCGCTCACCTCCAACACCGGCTCTGGTTCTGGTCTCCTCCTTTGCTCCTCACGATAAACAGGGAGAGTGGGTTCAGGTCTGATTCCTGACTCTGCCACACTCTCCCTGAGCCCCCCTCCAAGAAATTTTTGGGGCTGACTCTCGGGCTTCCATCCACTTCGCCGTGCTGCCCCTCATACCGGCGCCTCTCCGCTTTCGTCACCTTTCTCGATATTCTCCAGGCTGAGCCCAGGGTCCTTCTCCGTCTAATTCTTCCTCCCATGTCCATTCCTTCTTTTGTTGCTCCTGCTGTTGCTTTTGCCTGTTACCACGCCGCTTGGTCCTGTTGTGGTGGGTGATTCTGTCATGGCTTTCGTTGTGGGAAGGAGGAGCGGACCAAAATGCAGCGTAGTTGTGATTCATTTTATTTAATACGGAAACTATACACGATAAACTAACAAAATAACAAACGTACGAAAACCGAAAACAGCCCTATCTGGTGCAAAACACAGAGACAGGAACAATCACCCACAAACACACAGTGAAACCCAGGCTACCTAAATATGGCTCCCAATCAGAGACAATGACTAACACCTGCCCCTGATTGAGAACCATATCAGGCCAAACACAGAAATAGACAAACAAGACATCCAACATAGAATGCCCACTCAGATCACACCCTGACCAATCAAAACATAGAAACATACAAAGTAAACTATGGCCAGGGCGTGACACTCTGGCCCTGAGGCAATGATATGCATATTCTTGGTACCATTTGAAAGAAAACACTTTATAATTTGTGGAAATGTGAATTGAATGTAGGCGAATATAACACAATAGATCTGGTAGAAGAAAATACAAAGAAAACAACTACAGTTTTTCTATTTTATTTCTACCACCATCTTTGAAATGCAACAGAAAGGTTCCATGTCAAGCCAATTCGAAATTCTGATGGTGTCCACAAGATGGCAGCAGTGTACGTCATGTTTCAGATGGATAACTTGAAGTATGAGAAAACTACATGACATTTAGTTTTGAAGTCACATAGGTACATTTGGGCAAATCGTGAAGGAGACATTTGCATTCACATTACATTTTTCTGGAAGAATATCATCAAATCTGTATACTTGGACTTTGATTCAGTTTTTCCAGTATTAGAAGCCGTATTGTAAGTTAAGCATTTGCAAAACAACCAGTTTTTTAAACTTCATAACTCTCCATATTCTTATAATGTTTGAAGTCTTGCTATCGCACAAGGTTAGCAGCTACATCTTGTGACAGATATGGGATTTCCGGATACTCTTAAAATCCCAGCTCATTAGCTATCGAACTAGCTTTGTTTGACCTCGATTGGTGCTTATTTGACAAAGTTACAGTCGATCAAGTGAAGACCGCCCTCGTTATCGGCGTGCCATGAAGGTGTTGCTCTCTGACCAAATGTGGTGTCCAATAGGATATACTACACCCCCAATGATATAGTGAAGTCTGGTTACATTCTAGGATCTCTGAGGAATAAATACAAATGGGGTTTGACTCATTGAAACAATGTTTAGGGTTAGATTTTCACACATTCCTTTCTTTGCAAATTGAACGAGTAGAAATTCAAAGGATTTTTAGGATATGAAAAAGGATTGTACATCTAACAAAACGACACTTCGTGTTATCTCTGGGACCCTTTGGATGATAAATCAGAGCAAGATCTCAGAATGAAAGTACACAATTTATTAAAACTCTCCTCAAACAATAGCATGTCATTTTTTTTGCAATAATAGCTGCTGTAAATTGGACAGTGCAGTTATATTAACAAGAATTGAAGCTTTCAGCCGATATAAGACACATATACCGATTTTTGTTGTTTCTCTACAATCTGTGATTGTGACACAAGGTGCTACATGATTTACAACTGTCCCATTGACGGGGGTGATGCAACCATGCTCTCGAGGGCGCAGCTATTTAACTTTTTGAGGATTTGGGAACCGATGCCAAATTTTTTCAGTCACCTGAGGGTACAGCCCTGTTGATGTGAATGGGGGCATGTTCAGCCCTCCTTTTCCTGTAGTCAATAATCAGCTCCTTTGTCTTGCTCACAATGAGGGAGAGGTTGTTGTCCTGGTACCACACTGCCAGGTCTCTGACATTCACCCTATAGGTTGTCTCATCGTATTTGTTGTTCAGGCCTACGACTGTTGTGTTGTCGGCAAACTTAATGCTGATGTTGGAGTCCCACAGTCGTGGGGGAACCAGGAGTACAAGAGGGGACTAAGCACCCCTGAGGGGCCCGTGTGTTGAGGATTAGTTCTACAGATGTGTTGTTGCCTACCATTACCATCTGGGGGCAGCCCATCATGGAAGTGCAAGAACCAGCTGCAGAGGTGTTTAGTCCCAAGGTCCTTAGCTTAGTGATGAGCTCTGTGGGCGTTATGGTGTTGAACCCTGAGCTGTAGTCATTGAACAGTGTTCCTTTGTGTTTTTAACTGAGACGTTCATGTGTGTGGACAAGTGTGGATGTATGTGTAAACTTATATAGGTAATTGTTACTGTAATCCATGTATTGTTTCCATGTTTTATAGGCAACACTTAACATGAACTTTAATTCTATGTATTTAATTGTAATTTCTTCATTTTAGTGTCCTATTTGGCATAAAACATTTTAAATGTCCCTGATCTCATGAATTTACTACTGGAGGACTCCAGCAAGCTCCAGATGTACTTAGAGAAACTGTAATTGTGGAGTTATACATGTATATCTGTTGTGGAAGTTTTTTGTATTTTGTGTTGTTTTTCTCACAGTGTGCTGATCTGGGTATGGTATAAATAAAAACCCAAGTTTATTGGAGTTTTATTTAGTACAATTTATGTACAATGAAATTAATTACTTAAAAATCATACAATGTGATTTTCTGATTTTTGTTTTAGATTCCATTTCTCTCACAGTTGAAGTGTACCTATGATAAAAATTACAGACCTCTACATGCTTTGTAAGTAGGAAAACCTGCAAAATCGGCAGTGTATCAAATACTTGTTCTCCCCACTGTATGAGATGAGTAATGTGTAGGGGTATGTAAACATTATATTAAGTGGCATTGTTTAAAGTGGCTAGTGATACATGTTTTCCATCAATTTTTCCATTATTAACCTCTAGCTGCCGAGCAATCCCGTATCCGGGAGCGTAATCATAGCCTCAAGCTCATTAGCATAACGCAACATTAACTATTTTTGAAAATCGCAAATGAAATTAAATAAATATATTGGCTCACATGCTTAGCCTTTTGTTAACAACACTGTCATCTCAGATTTTCAAATATGCTTTTCAACAATAGCTACACAAGCATTTGTGTAAGAGTATTGATAGCTCGCATAGCATTAAGCCTAGCATTCAGCAGGCAACATTTTCACAAAAACAAGAAAAGCATTCAAATAAAATCATTTACCTTTGAAGAACTTCGGATGTTTTCAATGAGGAGACTCTCAGTTAGATGGAAAATGTTCAGTTTTTCCAAAAAGATTATTTGTAGGAGAAATCGTCCGTTTTGTTCATCACGCTTGGCTAAGAAAACCCCGAAAATTCAGTCATTACAACGCCAAACTTTTTTTCCAAATTAACCTTCCATAATATCGATAGAAACATGGCAAACGTTGTTTAGAATCAATCCTCAAGGTGTTTTTCACATATCTTTTCAATGATAAATCATTCGTGGCAGTTGCCTTTCTCTTCTGAACTAAATGGAAACGTGCATGCAGCTGGAGATTACGCAATGATTTCGACGGAGACACCAGGCTTGATACCTGGTAAATGTAGTCTCTATGGTCAATCTTCCAGTGATATGCCTGCAAATACGTCACAATGCTGCAGACACCTTGGGGAAACAACAGAAAGTGTAGGCTCATTCCTTGCGCATTCACAGACATATAAGGAAACATTGGAACACAGCGCATTCAACATCTGGGGCATTTCCTGTATGAAATTTCATCTTGGTTTCGCCTGTAGCATTAGTTCTGGGGCACTCACAGACAATATTTTGCAGTTTTGGAAACGTCAGAGTGTTTTCTTTCCAAAGCTGTCAATTATATGCATAGTCAAGCATCTTTTCGTGACAAAATATCTTGTTTAAAACGTGAACGTTTTTTTATCCCAAAATTAAAAGAGCGCCCCCTATATTGAAGAAGTTAAAGGCTGGAGTTGAGTCATTATGTTGGCAGCAGCCACTCAATGTTAGTGGTGGCTGTTTAACAGTCTGATGCCTTGAGATAGAAGCTGTTTTTCAGTCTCTCGGTCCTCTGCTTTGATGCACCTGTACTGACCTCGCCTTCTGGATGATAGCAGGGTGAACAGGCAGTGTCTCGGGTGGTTGTTGTCCTTGATGATCTTTATGGCCTTCCTGTGACATCGGATGGTGTAGGTGTCCTGGAGGGCAGGTAGTTTGCCCCCGGTGATGTGTTGTGCAGACCTCACTACCCTCAGTATGTGTATTTCTTCTCACAGAAATAGACTTGAGAGGTTTAGAGAGCCCACCATGACAAGAAACAAGCATGAAGAAGAGAGAACGGGGAAAAAGAAACAAGCACGCATGAGAACAAGAGCAAATAAATAAGTAAGCATGACAAGTCAACAAGATTGTTTTTACCATTTAAAATGATATTTTAGCACTGATGCTCAAACCGAACCATCTTTCCTACGTACATATTGATGATTGAAATTGGAAATAACACAATGTCAATAGTAATGTCTTTTTTTCTTAAATTTGGGTTGAACTATTATCCATAGAAAACAAACTTGACTCTTTTGAGCCACATAACAACACCTTACTGTATGTGAAATGTGCAATATGTTTGGATTTAATATAAATCTCTAGATGGTCTCTCCATGATAATTGACAGGTCATGTTCTGCCTTGATGAACCTGTAACACACAGTATGTATATTCAATAAACATGAGATTTCACGGAGGAGAAAGGACAGAGGAAAGAGGGTGCTCTCTGGTGGTTTGATGCACATAGGACAGCATTTTCCTGCAGATCACATGGGTGACTTTCAGTAACATAATGGGTCCAAATGGACGCCTAGGCCTAGACCCTACATCTTATAGATTTTGCAACCAATATGGTAAGAGCTTCACCTTTCACTCAAATAGGTTAGGTGGAAGTTTCATAATTTTGCTTATTGCAATCAAATCATCTAAGATCTCCACAAGTGCGTAGGGCATAGAGTCTAGGAATCCATTTGGGATTGGGCCAAACTCTCCTAAACAATATCACAACAAAACATAAAAGGAAATATAAAACATGAAGATTCTGGATATTGTCATCTGTTTGTTAAGATTATTTTAGCTGGAGTCTCCAGCGTGAGTGAGATTTAAAAAGTACATTGTCATTTTATGAATAGGTGATTTGTAATATAGGAGTGAGTGAATGTGTAATAACGTACCAAGGCATACACTCATCCTCTTCACCATGCTCTACAACTGGTTAATTTTCTCTTGCTAAAAATAGAGTTCAGAGATTGAAGATCAATCTCCTAGTCGTCCATTCGGCCACAAGATTTGCCACCAATACGCCTTATAGGACACATCACTGCACTCTAAACTCCTCTGTAAACTAGTCATCTCTGTATACTCACTGGTTGATGCTTATTTGTTAAACCCTCTTAGGCCTCACTCCCCCATCTGAGATATCTGCAGACCTCATCCTCCACATACAACAACCGTTCTGCCAGTCACATTCTGGGTAAGGTCCCCAAAGTACACACATCCCTGTGTCGCTTGTCTTTTCAGTTCGCTGCAGCTAGCGACTGGAACGAGCTGCATCAACCACTCAAACTGGACAGTTTTATCTCAATCTCTTCATTCAAAGACTCAATCATGGACACTCTTACTGACAGTTGTGGCTGCTTTGTGTGATGTATTGTTGTCTTTACCTTCTTGTCCTTTGTGCTGTTGTCTGTGTCCAATAATGTTTGTACCCTGTTTTGTGCTGCTACCATGGTGTACTGCTGCCTTGTTTTGTTGCTACCATGTTGTTGTCTTGTTGTGTTGCTACCATGCTGTGTTGCCATGTGTTGCAGCCATGCTATGTTGTTGTCTTAGGTCTTTCTTTATATAGTGTTGTGTTGTCTCTCTTGTCATGATGTGTGTTTTGTCCTATATATTTTTTACATTTATTTTTATTTTTAATCCCAGCCCACGTCCCCGCAGGAGGACACTTGCCATTTGGTAGGCCTTCATTGCTCATAGCTGACCCACAAATGATCTTTGATTGTAATACTACTATAGTGTCCCATAGCAGAATTTCTGCTCTCACAATGCTCTTGACACTGATAGAGTCCTTGTTCATTTTCATTCAGCTGTTTCATCTCTGTGACGACTTCCCTGCTTTTGATGTTGGGGTGCTCTATAGCTGCCTCGTTGACAGTGGAGTACCTAGCGAGAGCAGTAAGCTTTGGATTTTTCAACTGAAAAGCGATGGTACCAGGAAGTTTCAATATGACCACATTTTCTCAGATCATACTTTATGTTACAAGTGAGATTCATTGGCGTGCCCTCTCTCCCAGTGATAGCTACCCTTGGGCACCCCACCTCCAAAGCATCTGGAGGAAAGACAATGCTCACTGATTATTTAGATTTTTATAAATACTATTTCATATCAGTAAACAACAATAAAAAAAGCACATATCTGTAATAGATGTGTAATGGTTTTCTTCTGGGGAAAGAGAGGCGGACCAAAACGCAGCGTGGTTACTTGTAAACATCTTTAATAAAGATGAACAATGAACAATCTACAAAACAAGAAATGTGAAAAAAACTAAACAGCCCTATCTGGTGCAACAAACACAGAGACAGGAACAATCACCCACAAAACCCAACACAAAACAGGCTACCTAAATATGGTTCCAAATCAGAGACAATGACTAACACCTGCCTCTGATTGAGAACCATATCAGGCCAAACATAGAAATAGACAAACCAGACACACAACATAGAATGCCCACCCAGCTCACGTCCTGACCAACACTAAAACAAGGAAAACACACGCGAACGATGGTCAGAACTTGACAAGATGTTAAACAAAATGTGCAACAAGGTTTGCGTTCCCTCATAAGAAGGAATTGTTAGAGAAAAGCCAATATGCTGTTGCTTTCATGAGAAATGTATGTAAGACCAATACACAATTAACACATGAGCACCAAATACATTATAGAAAAATAAAGTAGTTTGTCTAATATCAGCATGGTGATACCAAACAAGGCTTAACCAATATTAACATGAACCATAATCAATTCTGCAAGTACCTGGGCGCTTGCTGTCATGTGATAAGAACTCGTTCAAAGACTTGTGTCTTTAGCCTGGGAAGGGAGGCTAATAAAACGGTCTTCACTTGTTTTGTGGCAACAACTGGAGCATGGCAGTCTCCTCCTTAAATCTCCATACCTTTAAAGTTTACCCTACGGCAGAAGTGGTCATTTCCACTCATTTAAATGTGTAGATATGGTTTTACTGAGACATTAATGCATGTAAACATATAAACCGCTTTGATAATTGCAGTTGTAATCATCAAAATAATGTTTGATTGCAGATATAGTGCACAAATGTTTATGTAGTTTGTCAGTTTGTAATGGTCAAATGGCTCATTTCCATATATTGTATGACACACCATGCTTTTCTTATCTGGTGTTTTTTGGGTGTACACATAAAGTAACTCTGGGGGAACACCTCTATACAACCAAAATGTATTTGGGGAAGCTCTGACCTAGTGGTTTAGCCAATAATTCACACGGAATATCGCTCAGTTTCGCAATTCATAATAACCTCTTTCAAAATATTGTAAACCTACAGTATATAGTATTACAGTACACTCCTGAGCCTTCAAATCAAACTGAGTTTAGGATAAACATCACAAGAAATGCATATCCCTTTACTCCTCCTCACCTTTCCAACCACATAGACTGCTACTAGCACTGTTCACATAGCTTCAGGCCTCCTTTTGTTTTTGCAAATGATATGTGTGGATTCCTGTCCTGTATTGGCATTTATTCTAACAGACACAGACCTGAAAGGAGTAGAGTGATAACCCACCATGACAAGAACAGGGGAGAGAACAAACAAACAAAAAAAAGGCATGTGTGGACAACTAGAACAAAAAGTATGACAGTACACTGCTGCGCCTTCAAATTAAACTGAGATATAATAAACATCACAAGACTACCAGACCCTTTTACTCCCCCTCACCCTTCCAACCACATGGACTGCGACTACCTCTGCTCACATTGCTTCAGTCCTCCGTTTGTGCAAATGCTATGTGTGGTTTCCTGTCCTGTATGGGCATTTCCTCTAACAGACAGAGACCTGAGAGGTGTAGAGAGATAGCCCACCGTGACAAGAACAGGGGAGAGAACAAAATTAAACAGAAATAGGCACGCATGCCAACTGGAAAAAAATTGTGATCGAGCGAACAAATGAGCATTCCATTCCATTGAAATTCCATGAAATTGAATTTTAATTTAAGTAGTACAAACCCTCCTGTCTTCCAACAGACATGTTTGAAGCTAGTTTATAACACATTTTTATTTTTTGTAAATGTTAAGTAAACTATTAGCCAATGAATATAAATGTTGTAGTCTTTTGAGACAAAAGGCACCTTATTTGTAGTTATGTAAAACAATTCAGTTAAATGTTTGGGTTTGATAAACTGTAAATCTGTATCGCAGATGGTATCTCCATTTTCAGTCTTGACGCCATCTGCCATCAGCTACCAGACCAGCTCAATGATTAACCTGTTAAACGCAAATAATCATTCATAAACAAGAGACTTCACCCCAAAAGATCTACATTAAGTTATGATTGGCTGCGAAGTATAAATGTACAAGTGCATTTTTTCTGTGTTACTTTGTTATTGATCTTGCCTCAAGTAACTCCAGTATTTGGAGAAGGGACCACAGTATTGTTCCAGTGCTGTATGTCCAGTTCAGTCCACCATTGTTGGCCTTTCTTTGATCAAATATTGGAGCTGCTGTTATAGGGTTAGAAATAAAAATTAGTGATTAATTGGTTGGTTTGTTGATTGTTTAATTGATTGACTGATGATCACGCTACATGGTTGTTTCACCTTAGTTGGACGTTGTTATTGTAAGTCAGAGTAACTGTTAGAGTAACTGCTAACAAAAATTAACTGAAAAATGTAATGGTACCTTTGACTGTGATATTTATGTAGTGTCCCATGGCAGCATGGCCTCCCATTTCACATACTGCATTGCACTGATAGACTCCTCGGTCAGCAGGGGTCAGTTCTATGAAGTCTGTTACAACGTGTCTATGTCTGACACTGTCCTCCATAACCATCTCGTTGACAACAGTGAGGTACTTGCCGAGGTCAATGAGCTTGGGACACTCTTCCAAAGTGTGATGACACCAAAAGGCATCAATACGACCACATTGTTTTGTGTCATACACTGCCTTACAGGTGAGCCTCAAGGGCATGCCCTCAGTCCCAACCATAGGAGTCTTGGTGTACTTCAACTCTACGGCACCTGGAGTTTTTGTGGAAAAAGTATATAACTCAGCTCCAAAGCAGCACTACATATACAGTGAGGGACAAACTATTTGATCCCCTGCTGATTTTGTACGTTTGCCCACTGACAAAGAAATGATCAGTCTATAATTTTAATGGTAGGTTTATTTGAACTAGTGAGAGACAGAATAACAAAAACAAAATCCAGAAAAACGCATGTCAAATATGTTATAAATTGATTTGCATTTTAATGAGGGAAATAAGTATTTGACCCCCTCTCAATCAGAAAGATTTCTGGCTCCCAGGTGTCTTTTATACAAGTAACGAGCTGAGATTAGGAGCACACTCTTAAAGGGAGTGCTCCTAATCTCAGTTTGTTACCTGTATAAAAGACACCTTTCCACAGAAGCAATCAATCAATCAAATTCCAAACTCTTCACCATGGCCAAGACCAAAGAGCTCTCCAAGGATGTCAGGGACAAGAATGTAGACCTACACAAGGCTGGAATGACTACAAGACCATCGCCAAGCAGCTTGGTGAGAAGGTGAGAACAGTTGGGGCGATTATTCGCAAATATAAGAAACACAAAAGAACTGTCAATCTCTCTCGGCCTGGGGCTCCATGCAAGATCTCACCTCGTAGAGTTGCATTGATCATGAGAACGGTGAGGAATCAGCCCAGAACTACACAGGAGGATCTTGCCAATGATCTCAAGGCAGCTAGGACAATAGTCACCAAGAAAACAATTGGTAACACACTACACCGTGTGAAGGACTGAAATCCTGCAGCACCCGCAAGGTCCTCCTGCTTAAGAAAGCACA
>NW_027016036.1:0-10542 GCF_036934945.1 Oncorhynchus masou masou | reverse complement strand
TAGACAACACTTTGTAGAATAAGGATGGTAGAGTAGGTTAGGAAAGACGTTGTGGCCTATGTGATAACAAACTACTTAAAACATTTTTTTGTAATATATAAATATAGCAAATGGATAGAAAAGTTCCCAACTTACTTGGTGGACACGATTATGGTAACTAAAAAATTAAGTCAAGATATTATCCCAAGAGTTGGGTTACTAGGATCTATTTCTTTAAATAATGGATGACAGTTTAGCTAATCAGGTAGAACAAATAGAAGGCCAGAGTTAGGGGACCAGAACAGGTAGATATAGAAGTTGAAGATATACTAGCAGAACACATGAGAAGACTGTTTGTTAACCAAACCCGCATGTCCAAGAGATTTTGTGTCCAACAGGTGAATTACAGAAGGTGATTCACTCAATCCAACCAGGAGACTGGGTGTGCATCCAGTCCCTGGAGGGAGAATAGACTGGAAGCAGCCCCGTTGGGAAGGCCGCATACCAGGCTCTGTTAAACCACCGCCTTTGCCATTAGAATAGCTGAGAGAGTCACTTGGGTCCACGTTACCCACTGCAAGAAGGTATGTACACATATGAGCACGGCTGATCACACACAGAGTTAGAGAGAAGAACTGTTTGTACTCCTAGAAGTGTGAGGTGGTACCAGCAGACCAACTAAGGGCAGGAGAGGGTTGGCGGTTTTGGGAAGAGTAGGGGCTCTGAGCTGCATCATAGTCTTGGTAACCTTTCTGATACATCCAGATCTACCACCTGCTGGTACTAATTTTATGACACCATTGTCAGTGATAAGAAGTAAATGATAAACTATATAATACACTGATAAGTCACTTACAGAATAAGGAGTCAAAGAAGATCAAGATGTAGGATTTATGGTAAACATTAAACAATTCCCTAGAAAGTAAATGACTTTATAGGGATTGGATTGGCCAGATTGAAGTATTCGGCCAACCCCCCTCGGTTCACTTTAACACCTGATGAGCACCAGTGTTATAAATACAAGAATGGCACAGAGAACTTAGATGATTTTAATGGCTAATGGCTAATGGCTAATGGCTAATTGTTAATGTGACTGACTTAGGTTTGAAGTACAGCACCTATAACTGATGTATGGTAGGCTTGTACCAGCAAAGGACGATACGATAGACACTACAAAATGGGTGGTTAGGAACTTGCGCCCGGGGTTATTGGTCCAACCAGTTCGAGTTAGTCATCAGATGTGACAGAGTCTGAGACGCCGTGGAGAAAGTTCTGCTGCCTGCAACATCCTCCAGCATGACCGGTTTGGCGGTGGGTCAGTCATGGTGTGGCATTTCTTTGGGGGCCGCACAGCCCTCCATGTGCTTGCCAGAGGTAGCCTGACTGCCACATAGGTACTGAGATGAGATCCTCAGACCCCTTTGTGAGACCATATGCTGGT
Organism: Oncorhynchus masou masou; assembly: GCF_036934945.1. Taxonomy (NCBI): domain Eukaryota; kingdom Metazoa; phylum Chordata; class Actinopteri; order Salmoniformes; family Salmonidae; genus Oncorhynchus; species Oncorhynchus masou. The sequence goes on along the minus strand of NW_027016036.1, from coordinate 9,122 downwards.
GCGGTTGGCCCTGGGTTCCTCCTAATGCAAGACAACGCTAGACCTCATGTGGCTGAGTGTGCCAGCAGTTCCTGCAAGAGGGAAGGCATTGCTAAGTTATAGACTGGCCTGCCCATACCCCACCTGAATCCAATTGAGCACATCTGGGACATCATGTCTCACCCATCCACCAACGCCACGTTGCAACCAGACTGTCCAGGAGTTGGTGGATGCTTTAGTCCAGGTCTGGGAGGAGATCCCTCAGGAGACCATCCGCCCTCATCAGGAGCATGCCCAGGCGTTGTAAGGTCATACAGGCATGTGGAGGCCACACACACTACTGAGCCTCATTTTGACTTCTTTTAAGGACATTACATCAAAGTTGGATCAGCCTGTAGTGTGGTTTTCCACTTTAACTTTGAGTGTGACTCCAAATCCAGACCTCCATGGGTTGATAAATTTGATTTCCATTGATAATTTTTGTGTGATTTTGTTGTCAGCACATTCATTCTATGTAAAGAAAAAGTATTTAATGAGAATATTTCATTCTTTCAGATTCCACAGAAGCAAACAAGAAATCACTCACCCAGAGGCGGCGCTCCTATTAGCTGGGGAATATAATTCAGGGAAACTTAAATCAGTTTTACTTCATTTCTATCAACATGTTAAATGTGCAACCTGAGAGAAAAGAACTCTGGACCGCCTATATTCAACACACAGAGATGGATACAAAGCTCTCCCTCACTCTCCACTTGGCAAATCTGACCATAATTTATCCTCCCACCTTGCTTACATGCAAAAATTAAAGCAGGAAGCACCAGTGACTAGATAAATCAGAAAGTGGTCAGATTAAGCACATGCTAAGCCACAGGACTGCTTTGCACAGAGACTCGGAATATGTTCTGGGATTCCTCCGATGACATTGAGGAGTACACCAGATCTGTCATTGGCTTCATCAATAAGGTGCATTGATGACACTCGCCCCCACAGTGATCGTATGTACATACCCCAACCAAAACCATGGATTACAGGCAGCATCCACACTGAACTAAAGGCTAGAGCTGCCGCTTTCAAGGAGCCGGACTTCAACCCAGAAGCTTATAAGAAATCCCGCTATGCCCTCCGATGAACCATCAAACAGGCAAAGCACCGGCCACAGGACTCAAGATCGAGTCACCCACAATCGGCCTCTGATGCTTCTTGGATGTGGCAGAGCCTGCAAACCATTACGGACTACAAGGAAGCACAGCCGAGCTGCCCAGTGACACAAGCCTAATCGACGAGCTAAACTACTTCTATGCTCGCTTTGAGGAAAATAACACTGAAACATGCATGAGAGTACTGCTGTACCGGAAGACTGTGTGATCATGCTCTCCGCCGATATGTGGAATAAGACCTTTAGACAGGTCAACACTCACAAGAGGTCAACACTCACGCATTTCCGTCCCGGTTGGAGCGAGCGGTCGCATCTACACTGTCCGCAGGTAGTATAACTTTTCATTACATTTCATTATAGTACAACGGTTTGATTTGTCTAATCTAGCAATTTCTTTCTCTTAGCTAGCCACATAATGCTTGTATCAAAGATAATTGCATAATTATCGTATTTCCGTCGTCCTAATGTATCTGCCCAGCAGCTAGCTAAGCAGCTAACTAACATCCACTGTCCACCAGCACTGTAGAAACTATTACACTCAACTGAACGATCGATTAGCGTAGTGTCAGCTAGCTACATAGTTGTCTTCGCTGTCTTCGTATCCAAGATAATTGTGTAGTTTAGAGTGTGTAGACTTAGAGTGATTATCTTAATTTACCGAGGTTAGCTAGCCAGCTATTTGTCATCCTTAACGTAGGAGATGCTGCTAGCTAGCTAGCCAACAGCTAGCCAACCTCTACCGAATTGAACTTCAACTACCCGGTCAACATTCCGTCGCTCCACAGGTAGTATCACATTTTCATTTCACTTCATTACAGTACAACGGTTTGATTTGTTTGATCGTAGCTAGCCAGCTACATAGCCGCCTTTGTATCTAAGACAATTGTGTAGTCTAGAGTGATTTTCTAGGTTAGCTGGCCAGCTATTGTCGTTCTTTTAACGTAGCTAGCCAGCTAGCCCCCGAATAGCAGCACTGTAGAAACTATTACAGTACAACGGTTTGATTTGTTTGATCGTAGCTAGGCTAGCTACATAGCCGTCTTTGTATCTAAGACAATTGTGTAGCCTAGAGCGATTTTCTAGGTTAGCTAGCCAGCTATTGTCGTTCTTTTAAGGTAACGTAACGCAATCAACCTGCTAGCTAGCCAGCTAGCCCCCGAATAGCAGCACTGTAGAAACTATTACACTCGACGGAACGACTTGATTAGTGTAGTGTCAACATCGCAGCCACTACCAGCTAGCCTACTCCAGCAGTACTGTATCATTTCAATCATTTTAGTCAATAAGATTCTTGCTACGTAAGCTTAACTTTCTGAACATTCGAGACGTGTAGTCCACTTGTCATTCCAATCTCCTTTGCATTAGCGTAGCCTCTTCTGTAGCCTGTCAACTATGTGTCTATCTATCCCTGTTCTCTCCTCTCTGCACAGACCATACAAACGCTTCCACACAGCGTGGCCGCGGCCACCCTAATCTGGTGGTCCCAGCGCGCACGACCACGTGGAGTTCCAGGTCTCCGGTAGCCTCTGGAACTGCCGATCTGCGGCCAACAAGGCAGAGTTCATCTCAGCCTATGCCTCCTCCAGTCCTCGACTTCTTGGCACTGACGGAAACATGGATCACCACAGATAACACTGCTACTCCTACTGCTCTCTCTTCGTCCGCCCCACGTGTTCTCGCACACCCCGAGAGCTTCTGGTCAGCGGGGTGGTGGCACCGGATCCTCATCTCTCCCAAGTGGTCATTCTCTCTCCTCCCCCTTACCCATCTGTCTATCGCCTCCTTTGAATTCCATGCTGTCACAGTTACCAGCCCTTTCAAGCTTAACATCCTTATCATTTATCGCCCTCCAGGTTCCTCGGAGAGTTCATCAATGAGCTTGATGCCTTGATAAGCTCCTTTCCTGAGGACGCTCACCTCTCACAGTCCTGGGCGACTTTAACCTCCCCACGTCTACCTTTGACTCATTCCTCTCTGCCTCCTTCTTTCCACTCCTCTCCTCTTTGACCTCACCCTCTCACCTTCCCCCTACTCACAAGGCAGGCAATACGCCCGACCTCATCTTTACTAGATGCTGTTCTTCCACTAACCTCATTGCAACTCCCCTCCAAGTCTCCGACCACTACCTTGTATCCTTTTCCCTCTCGCTCCATCCAACACTTCCCACACTGCCCCTACTGGATGGTATCGCGCCGTCCCAACCTTCGCTCTCTCTCCCCGCTACTCTCTCCTCTTCCATCCTATCATCTCTTCCTCTGCTCATACCTTCTCCAACCTATCTCCTGATTCTGCCTCCTCAACCCTCCTCTTCCCCTTTCTGCATCCTTTGACTCTCTATGTCCCCTATCCTCCAGGCCGGCTCGGTCCTCCCTCCCGCGCTCCGTGGCTCGATGACTCATTGCGAGCTCACAGAACAGAGCTCCGGGCAGCCGAGCGGAATGGAGGAAAACTCGCCCCTGCGGACCTGGCATCCTTTCACTCCCTCCTCTCTACATTTTCCTCCTCTGTCTCTGCTGCTAAAGCCACTTTCTACCACTCTAAATTCCAAGCATCTGCCCTAACCCTAGGAAGCTCTTTTGCCACCTTCTCCTCCTCCTGAATCCTCCTCCCCCCCCCCTCCTCCCTCTCTGCAGATGACTTCGTCAACCATTTTGAAAAGAAGGTCGACGACATCCGATCCTCGTTTGCTAAGTCAAACGACACCGCTGGTTCTGCTCACACTGCCCTACCCTGTGCTCTGACCTCTTTCTCCCTCTCTCTCCAGATGAAATCTCGCTCTTGTGACGGCCGGCCGCCCAACGACCTGCCCGCTTGACCCTATTCCCTCCTCTTCTCCAGACCATTTCCGGAGACCTTCTCCCTTACCTCACCTCGCCATCAACCTTCCATCCCTGACCGCTGGCTACGTCCCTTCCGTCTTCAAGAGAGCGAGAGTTGCACCCCTTCTGAAAAAACCTACACTCGATCCCTCCGATGTCAACAACTACAGACCAGTATCCCTTCTTTCTTTTCTCTCCAAAACTCTTGAACGTGCCGTCCTTGGCCAGCTCTCCCGCTATCTCTCTCAGAATGACCTTCTTGATCCAAATCAGTCAGGTTTCAAGACTAGTCATTCAACTGAGACTGCTCTTCTCTGTATCACGGAGGCGCTCCGCACTGCTAAAGCTAACTCTCTCTCCTCTGCTCTCATCCTTCTAGACCTATCGGCTGCCTTCGATACTGTGAACCATCAGATCCTCCTCTCCACCCTCTCCGAGTTGGGCATCTCCCGGCGCGGCCCACGCTTGGATTGCGTCCTACCTGACAGGTCGCTCCTACCAGGTGGCGTGGCGAGAATCTGTCTCCTCGCCACGCGCTCTCACCACTGGTGTCCCCCAGGGCTCTGTTCTAGGCCCTCTCCTATTCTCGCTATACACCAAGTCACTTGGCTCTGTCATAACCTCACATGGTCTCTCCTATCATTGCTATGCAGACGACACACAATTAATCTTCTCCTTTCCCCTTCTGATGACCAGGTGGCGAATCGCATCTCTGCATGTCTGGCAGACATATCAGTGTGGATGACGGATCACCACCTCAAGCTGAACCTCGGCAAGACGGAGCTGCTCTTCCTCCCGGGGAAGGACTGCCCGCTCCATGATCTCGCCATCACGGTTGACAACTCCATTGTGTCCTCCTCCCAGAGCGCTAAGAACCTTGGCGTGATCCTGGACAACACCCTGTCGTTCTCAACCAACATCATGGCGGTGGCCCGTTCCTGTAGGTTCATGCTCTACAACATCCGCAGAGTACGACCCTGCCTCACACAGGAAGCGGCGCAGGTCCTAATCCAGGCACTTGTCATCTCCCGTCTGGATTACTGCAACTCGCTGTTGGCTGGGCTCCCTGCCTGTGCCATTAAACCCCTACAACTCATCCAGAACGCCGCAGCCCGTCTGGTGTTCAACCTTCCCAAGTTCTCCTCACGTCACCCCGCTCCTCCGCTCTCTCCACTGGCTTCCAGTTGAAGCTCGCATCCGCTACAAGACCATGGTGCTTGCCTACGGAGCTGTGAGGGGAACGGCACCGCAGTACCTCCAGGCTCTGATCAGGCCCTACACCCAAGCAAGGGCACTGCGTTCATCCACCTCTGGCCTGCTCGCCTCCCTACCACTGAGGAAGTACAGTTCCCGCTCAGCCCAGTCAAAACTGTTCGCTGCTCTGGCCCCCCAATGGTGGAACAAACTCCCTCACGACGCCAGGACAGCGGAGTCAATCACCACCTTCCGGAGACACCTGAAACCCCACCTCTTCAAGGAATACCTAGGATAGGATAAGTAATCCTTCTCACCCCCCCTTAAATGATTTAGATGCACTATTGTAAAGTGGCTGTTCCACTGGATGTCAGAAGGTGAATTCACCAATTTGTAAGTCGCTCTGGATAAGAGCGTCTGCTAAATGACTTAAATGTAAATGCGGATTACCAGAATGTGTACTGCCAGCATGCGCTAACCAACTAGCAAGTGTCTTCACTGACATTTTCAAACTCTCCCTGTCCGAGTCTGTAATGGCCAACAAGTTTAAGCAGACCGCCTTAGTGCACTGTGCCCAAGAACACTAAGGTAACCTGCCCTAAATGACTACCGACCCGTAGCACTCACGCCTGTAGCCACGAAGTGCTTTGAAAGGCTGGTTATGGCTCACATCAACACCATCATCCCAGAAACCCTAGACCCAGTTAATTTGCATAAGGCCCTAACAGATTCACAGACGGTGCAGTCTTTGTTGCACCTATGTGAGAATGCTGTTTGTTGACTACAGCTCAGTGAACAACCATGGTGCCCTCAAAGCTCATCAATAAGCTAAGGACCCTGGGACTAAACACCTCCCCTCCTACAACTGGATCCTGGACTTCCTGTTGGGCCGCCTCCCAGGTGGCAAGGAGTAGGTAACAACACCTATGCTACGCTGATCCTCAACACAGGGACCCTCAGGGTGCGTGCTCAGCCCCTTCCTGTACTCCCTGTTCACTCATGACTGCACGGCCAGGCACGACTCCAACACGATCATAAAATTTGCAGATGACAACAGTGGTACGCCTCTGATCACCGACAACAACGAGACAGCCTATAGGAGGAGGTCAGAGACCTGGCCGTGTGGTGCTAGGACAACAACCTCCCCCTCAACGTGATCAAGACTAAGGAGATGATTGTGGACTAGAGGAAAAGAGGACTGAGCAAGCCCCCATTCTCATCGACTCCGGGGCTGCAGTGGAGCAGGTTGAGAGCTTCAAGTTCCTTGGTGCCCACATCACCCAGAAACAAGCATGGTCCAAGCACTGCCAAGACAGTCATGAAGCGGGCACAACAAAACCTATTCCCTCTCAGGAAACTGGAAAAGATTTGGCATGGGTCCCTCCAGATCCTCCAACATGCCCTTCAGCTGCACCAGAAAGCATTCTGACTGGTTGCATCACTGCCTGGTATGGCAATTGCTCGGCACTACAGAGGGTAGCTAGCAACGGCCCAGTACATCACTGGGGCCAAGCTTCCTACCATCCAGGACCACTATACCAGGCGGTGTCAAAGGAAGGCCCTGAAAATTGTCAAAGACTCCAGCCACTCTAGTCATAGACTTGGAATGGGATATGTTTCGCAGCCAAATAACAGCATTGACGAACACGCTGATTCGGTGTGCGAGTTCATTAGAACGTGCGTTGAAGATGTCGTTCCCATAGCAACGATTAAAACATTCCCTAACCAGAAACCTTGGATTGATGGCAGCATTCGTGTGAAACTGAAAGCGCGAACCACTGCTTTCAATCAGGGCAAGGTGTCTGGCAACATGACTGAATACAAACAATGCAGCTATTCCCTCCGTAAGGCTATCAAACAAGCTAAGCGTCAGTACAGAGACAAAGTAGAATCCCAATTCAACGGCTCAGACACAAGAGGCATGTGGCAGGGTCTACAGTCAATCACGGACTACAGGAAGAAATCCAGCCCAGTCACGGACCAGGATGTCTTGCTCCCAGGCAGACTAAATAACTTTTTTGCCCGCTTTGAGGACAATACAGTGCCACTGACACTGCCTGCAACGGAAAAATGCGGTCTCTCCTTCACTGCAGCCGAGGTGAGTAAAACATTTAAACGTGTTAACCTCGCAAGGCTGCAGGCCCAGACGGCATCCCCAGCCGCGCCCTCAGAGCATGCGCAGACCAGCTGGCTGGTGTGTTTACGGACATATTCAATCAATCCCTATACCAGTCTGCTGTTCCCACATGCTTCAAGAGGGCCACCATCGTTCCTGTTCCCAAGAAAGCTAAGGTAACTGAGCTAAACGACTACCGCCCCGTAGCACTCACTTCCGTCATCATGAAGTGCTTTGAGAGACTAGTCAAGGACCATATCACCTCCACCCTACCTGACTCCCTAGACCCACTCCAATTTGCTTACCGCTCAAATAGGTCCACAGACGATGCAATCTCAACCACACTGCACACTGCCCTAACCCATCTGGACAAGAGGAATACCTATGTGAGAATGCTGTTCATCGACTACAGCTCGGCATTCAACACCATAGTACCCTCCAAGCTCGTCATCAAGCTCGAGACCCTGGGTCTCGACCCCGCCCTGTGCAACTGGGTACTGGACTTCCTGACGGGCCGCCCCCAGGTGGTGAGGGTAGGTAACAACATCTCCTCCCCGCTGATCCTCAACACTGGGGCCCCACAAGGGTGCGTCTCTGAGCCCTCTCCTGTACTCCCTGTTCACCCACGACTGCGTGGCCACGCACGCCTCCAACTCAATCATCAAGTTTGCGGACGACACAACAGTGGTAGGCTTGATTACCAACAACGACGAGACGGCCTACAGGGAGGAGGTGAGGGCCCTCGGAGTGTGGTGTCAGGAAAATAACCTCACACTCAACGTCAACAAAACTAAGGAGATGATTGTGGACTTCAGGAAACAGCAGAGGGAACACCCCCCTATCCACATCGATGGAACAGTAGTGGAGAGAGTAGCAAGTTTTAAGTTCCTCGGCATACACATCACAGACAAACTGAATTGGTCCACTCACACAGACAGCATCGTGAAGAAGGCGCAGCAGCGCCTTCAACCTCAGGAGGCTGAAGAAATTCGGCTTGTCACCAAAAGCACTCACAAACTTCTACAGAGGCACAATCGAGAGCATCCTGGCGGGCTGTATCACCGCCTGGTACGGCAACTGCTCCGCCCTCAACCGTAAGGCTCTCCAGAGGGTAGTGAGGTCTGCACAACGCATCATCGGGGCAAACTACCTGCCCTCCAGGACACCTACACCACCCGATGTTACAGGAAGGCCATAAAGATCATCAAGGACATCTACCACCCGAGCCACTGCCTGTTCACCCCGCTATCATCCAGAAGGCGAGGTCAGTACAGGTGCATCAAAGCTGGGACCGAGAGACTGAAAAACAGCTTCTATCTCAAGGCCATCAGACTGTTAAACAGCCACCACTAACATTGAGTGGCTGCTGCCTACACACTGACACTGACTCAACTCCAGCCACTTTAATAATGGGAATTGATGGGAAATGTTGTAAATATATCACTAGCCACTTTAAACAATGCTACCTTATATAATGTTACTTACCCTACATTATTCATCTCATATGCATACCTATATACTGTACTCTATATCATCGACTGCATCCTTATGTAATACATGTATCACTAGCCACTTTAACTATGCCACTTTGTTTACATATTCATCTCACATGTATATACTGTACTCGATACCATCTACTGTATCTTGCCTATGCTGCTCTGTACCATCACTCACTCATATATCCTTATGTACATATTCTTTATCCCCTTACACTGTGTATAAGACAGTAGATTAGGAATTGTTAGTTAGATTACTTGTTGGTTATTACTGCATTGTCGGAACTAGAAGCACAAGCATTTCGCTACACTCGCATTAACATCTGCTAACCATGTGTATGTGACAAATAAAATTTGATTTG
>NW_027016035.1:0-10545 GCF_036934945.1 Oncorhynchus masou masou | reverse complement strand
CCTCCAGGGTGGGTGGGGGTCCAGGGGCAGCTGTGCGATGAGTAATGGGTGCCACACACACGTCATACTGGGGAGGAACAGAGCAGCACTCCCCTAGACCAGAGCTGGCAGTCCTCTAGAGAGATACTGTCATACATACTGTCAGACACACAGACACAGACACAGACGACACACACACACACACACACACACACACACACACACACACACACACACACACACACACACACACACACACACACACACACACACACACACACACACACACACACACACACACACACACACACACAGACACACACACACAGACAGACAGACAGACAGACAGACAGACAGACAGACAGACAGACAGACAGACAGACAGACAGACAAACAGGGCTGTGCACAGACATTTCAGGGGGAAGGTGCTAATGAAAAAGGGTCACCACCGGCATCTGCTAGTCAGCTTGTTAAAAAAAATGTTTTAACTGATTGTGATTAATCTTCAATGCTCTTAAATAATAACTTCATAATAGAATAGTCATAATCTTCTAACTCAAATATGGCTGTCTGTCTAGTGGCTTGTGTGGATATTTGAGTGTATACAGTACATATGGTGGTAAGCTAGAGTCTAGACTACCTGTGATGCTGCTGTTCTGACACACTTGTGCAACTCCCGACTGATGAAGGGGTAGAGTTGGGTCGGATGGTCGTAGATGGAGCTACTCCTCTCTATGTCTTTCTGCCTCTCTTCTGCATGTAGGCTATCAGCCAACCAGGCTGAATATTGATGATGATGTAAGTAAATCAAGTGTTATCAATTGTGTTAATCAAATGTTATGCTGCAACGGCTGTGGCAGTACTGTTGATATTTAAACTAGGTAGCTTGCTACACACACTCGACCGGTGGCCGCATCCGGGTGTGTGCGAGCTCTGTACATGGCAGACCAACAGTCGCAAGCAACCAACAGATGGGGTGGGGTGGGAGAGAACAGTGGTGAACTTGATGACGTCAAGGCGACTTGAACAACAATGATAAAAACTGCCCCGAAATAGGGCTCTTGGCGAATCGGAGGGCAAAGGGGCATGTGCTCGAGCACAAGTAGACTCCAATCTGTCCACATGCCCTCACACACACACACACACACACACACACACCCTGACGCACGCGCACGCACACAGAGGCAACCAAGATGGCATAGCAGTTCAGACGTCTTTTGTCCTCGTCTTGTCGTGTCCCGTATATATATATACTATATATATATATATATATATATTTACAACTTTTTTTCATACATTTTTTTATTTTATTTAAATTTTGCATAAACTCATCCTCAAAACACTCTCCTGCAACCCGCCTCACCAATTTATATTTATAAAAAAGTATTATTTACCTCAAATCTGTAATCATCCAAGAAGCTAGCCAGAAACTAGCCAGAAGCTAGCCAGAAACTAGCCAGAAGCTAGCCAGGAGCAAGCCAGAAGCTAGCCAGGAGCTAATCCAGAAGCTAATCACAAGCTAGGTCAGAAGCTAGCCAGAAACTAGCCAGAAGCTAGCCAGGAGCTAGCCATAAGCTAATCCAGAAGCTAATCAGAAGCTAGTTAAAGCTTTCGTCGATTCCGGAGCGAACATAAGTTGTTCCGGAGCTAGCCAGCTGAGGAGTTCCATCAATCACTCCTAGGCTGCGGTCACCTATCCGGACCCGTTTTGCTGCCTACGCGGAGCCCCACCGGGCCTTCACGGCTGAACTGCCGACGTTGTCTGCCCAAGGGAGTTATCCATCTGGTTGCTCCGTCACGACGTTGCCTGGGTGCCCATCTGCGGCCTGCTAGCCATTAGCTGTCTTATCGGCTGCTATCTGAATAGATAATCGGACAATTTATTTATTTATTGTTATTGTTATTTTTTTCTTCTTCTTGGGCCTCTAGCTATATCTATTGTTTTTATTTTTGTTGTTGTTGTATGATTTGGATTGGTCCCTTCTACCACACGGAACCCCACTAATCTACTGACGGAGCACAATAGGTGGCTAATAACAGACGTCCATCCTATGCTAGCTTGCTACCGATGGCCTGGCTGGCTGTCTGGATCGCCGTGACCCCCAACCAACCTCTCCACTCTCTGGACCCTTTTGATCACTCGACTAAGCATGCCTCTCCTTAATGTCAATATGCCTTGTCCATTGCTATTTTATCGCCACCAGAAACCTCCTTTTACTCTCTGTTCCAGACGTTCTAGACGACCAATTCTTATTGCTTTCAGCCGCACCCTTATTCTACTCCTCCTCTGTTCCTCTGGCGATGTAGAGGTGAATCCAGGCCCTACAGTGCCTTGCTCCACTCCTATTCCCCAGGCGCTCTCTTTTGACAACTTCTGTAACTGTAATAGCCTTGGTTTCATTCATGTTAACATTAGAAGCCTCCTCCCTAAGTTTGTTCTATTCACTGCTTTAGCACACTCTGTCAACCCGGATGTTCTAGCTGTGTCTGAATCCTGGCTTAGGAAGACTACCAAAAATTCTGAAATTTTAATTCCAAACTACAACCTTTTCAGACAAGATAGAACTGCCAAAGGGGGCGGTGTTGCAATCTACTGCAAAGATAGCCTGCAGAGTTCTGTCCTACTATCCAGGTCTGTACCCAAACAATTTGAACTTCTACTTTTAAAAATCCACCTCTCTAAAAACAAGTCTCTCACCGTTGCAGTCTGCTATAGACCACCCTCTGCCCCCAGTTGTGCTCTGGACAACATATGTGAACTGATTGCCCCCCATCTATCTTCAGAGCTCGTGCTGCTAGGCGACCTAAACTGGAACATGCTTAACACCCCAGCCATCCTACAATCTAAACTTGATGCCCTCAATCTCACACAAATGATCAATGAACCTACCAGGTACCTCCCCAAAGCCTTAAACATGGGCACCCTCATAGATATCATCTTAACCAACTTGCCCTCTAAATACACCTCTGCTGTCTTCAACCAAGATCTTAGCGATCACTGCCTCATTGCCTGCATCCGTAATGGGTCAGCGGTCAAACGACCCCCACTCATCACTGTAAAACGCTCCCTGAAACACTTCAGCGAGCAGGCCTTTCTAATCGACCTGGCCGGGGTATCCTGGAAGGATATTGATCTCATCCCGTCAGTAGAGGATGCCTGCCTAACCATCTTAAATAAACATGCCCCATTCAAGAAATTTAGAACCAGGAACAGATATAGCCCTTGGTTCTCCCCAGACCTGACTGCCCTTAACCAACACAAAAACATCCTATGGCGTTCTGCATTAGCATCGAACAGCCCCCGTGATATGCAGCTGTTCAGGGAAGCTAGAAACCATTATACACAGACAGTTAGAAAAGCCAAGGCTAGCTTTTTCAAGCAGAAATTTGCTTCCTGCAACACTAACTCAAAAAAGTTCTGGGACACTGTAAAGTCCATGGAGAATAAGAACACCTCCTCCCAGCTGCCCACTGCACTGAAGATAGGAAACACTGTCACCACTGATAAATCCACCATAATTGAGAATTTCAATAAGCATTTTTCTACGGCTGGCCATGCTTTCCACCTGGCTACTCCTACCCCGGTCAACAGCACTGCACCCCCCACAGCAACTCGCCCAAGCCTTCCCCATTTCACCTTCTCCCAAATCCGTTCAGCTGATGTTCTGAAAGAGCTGCAAAATCTGGACCCCTACAAATCAGCCGGGCTAGACAATCTGGACCCTTTCTTTCTTTACATTTATCTGCCGAAATTGTTGCCACCCCTATTACTAGCCTGTTCAAACTCTCTTTCGTGTCGTCTGAGAGGCACAAAAATTGGAAAGCAGCTGCGGTCATCCCCCTCTTCAAAGGGGGGGACACTCTTGACCCAAACTGCTACAGACCTATATCTATCCTACCATGCCTTTCTAAGGTCTTTGAAAGTCAAGTCAACAAACAGATTACCGACCATTTTGAATCTCACCATACCTTCTCTGCTATGCAATCTGGTTTCAGAGCTGGTCATGGGTGCACCTCAGCCACACTCAAGGTCCTAAACGATATCTTAACTGCCATTGATAAGAAACATTACTGTGCAGCCGTGTTCATTGATCTGGCCAAGGCTTTCGACTCTGTCAATCACCACATCCTTATCGGCAGACTCGACAGCCTTGGTTTCTCAAATGATTGCCTCGCCTGGTTCACCAACTACTTCTCTGATAGAGGGTCTGCTGTCCGGACCTCTGACAGTCTCTATGGGGATGCCACAGGGTTCAATTCTTGGACCGACTCTCTTCTCTGTATACATCAATGAGGTCGCTCTTGCTGCTGGTGAGTCTCTGATCCACCTCTACGCAGACAACACCATTCTGTATACTTCTGGCCCTTCTTTGGACACTGTGTTAACAACCTCAAGGCAAGCTTCAATGCCATACAACTCTCCTTCCGTGGCCTCCAATTGCTCTTAAATACAAGTAAAACTAAATGCATGCTCTTCAACCTATCGCTACCCGCACCTACCCGCCTGTCCAACATCACTACTCTGGACGGCTCTGATTTAGAATACGTGGACAACTACAAATACTTAGGTGTCTGGTTAGCCTGTAAACTCTCCTTCCAGACCCATATCTCCAATCCAAAGTTTAATCTAGAATTGGCTTCCTATTTCGCAACAAAGCATCCTTCACTCATGCTGCCAAACATACCCTTGTAAAACTGACCATCCTACCAATCCTCGACTTTGGCGATGTCATTTACAAAATAGCCTCCAATACCCTACTCAACAAATTGGATGCAGTCTATCACAGTACAATCCGTTTTGTCACCAAAGCCCCATATACTACCCACCATTGCGACCTGTACGCTCTCGTTGGCTGGCCCTCGTTGGCTGGCCTGTACGCTCTCGTTGGCTGGCCCTACTCGTCGCCAAACCCACTGGCTCCATGTCATCTACAAGACCCTGCTAGGTAAAGTTCCCCCTTATCTCAGCTCGCTGGTCACCATAGCATCTCCCACCTGTAGCACACGCTCCAGCAGGTATATCTCTCTAGTCACCCCCAAAACCAATTCTTTCTTTGGCCGCCTCTCCTTCCAGTTCTCTGCTGCCAATGACTGGAACGAACTACAAAAAGCACTGAAACTGGAAACACTTATCTCCCTCACTAGCTTTAAGCACCAACTGTCAGAGCAGCTCACATATTACTGCACCTGTACATAGCCCACCTATATTTTAGCCCAAACAACTACCTCTTTCCCTACTGTATTTTATTTATTTATTTTGCTCCTTTGCACCCCATTATTTTTATTTCTACTTTGCACATTCTTTCATTGCAAATCTACCATTCCAGTGTTTTACTTGCTATATTGTATTTACCTTGCCACCATCGGCCTTTTTTGCCTTTACCTCCCTTATCTCACCTCATTTGCTCACATTGTATATAGACTTGTTTATACTGTATTATTGACTGTATGTTTGTTTTGCTCCATGTGTAACTCTGTGTCGTTGTATGTGTCGAACTGCTTTGCTTTATCTTGGCCAGGTCGCAATTGTAAATGAGAACTTGTTCTCAACTAGCCTACCTGGATAAATAAAGGTGAAATAAATCAATAAAAAATAAACACACACACACACAAGTGAATCATCGTTATTAGTATATTGTGATGACAGTACTATCATTGTTGCTACAGATTTTTTTCATTCGCTTTGTTGCTATTTTCACAAATATTTGGTGAATTTTCAAAACTCTTAGTACAAAACTCCAAACTGGTAACATTTGTAATGCAGCAAGTCTCATATTAAAATATTTTTATTGTGCATTCATTTAGTTTGAAGGCATCTTTCACCACACAACCACCCAAAATATAAGTTGACTGAGAAATACCATCACCAAAAAACACAACATCAAATCTGCTCAACATAGTAATAAAAAAGCAAAATTTCCCTTTGAATGTAAAATGCTGAGCACGTGATGCCGCGGAGCTGAGCAGAAGTTGACAAACCGAGCTCTTCAAAGTTATTCTATTTTTACCTAAATAACAACGTTGAAACAATATTGTAACATCGGCTGATAAATTGTCAAGTACTTACCTTCCCAAAGAGCCATGGACCTC
Organism: Oncorhynchus masou masou; assembly: GCF_036934945.1. Classification (NCBI taxonomy): domain Eukaryota; kingdom Metazoa; phylum Chordata; class Actinopteri; order Salmoniformes; family Salmonidae; genus Oncorhynchus; species Oncorhynchus masou. The sequence goes on along the minus strand of NW_027016035.1, from coordinate 4,476 downwards.
CGACCGAGAGGCAAGAAGGACGACCAAAACGTCGTTGATTCCCAAGATAACGCTACAGCTAGTAAGATTAGCATTAGCCCTCATAACTCAGACGACAGTTCCAGACTGTTGCTCTCAGCAGCCTCTTGCGAGCCTGCCGACATGCTGGCTACTCTCCTCTGGGAAATTCAGGATGGTAACAGAGGTCTTTCTCTGAAAATCGACAAGAAATCTGCTAAACTCTGAATTCCTCCATCGACGACCTGAAATCCTCTATGAATGATCTCCTTTTGAGAACGACTGAGGCAGAGTTGCACATTAGCACAGTTGAAGATACAATCGCTAGACATGACCAGGTCTTGACACAACTGCAAAAGGACAATGCCTACCTCAAAAACAAAGTAGATCAGATGGAAAACCAGAGTAGACGTAGTAATATCCGTGTGGTGAGATTGAATGAGGACAGCGAGGGCCGTAACCCGGTCTGTTTCTTCACTTAATGGATCCCGGAGGTCCTAGGCATAATCAACTTCACCAAACCGCTGGAAATCGAACGCGCCCACAGAACATCAGCACCGAAACCCCGGCCAGATGAGCCCCCACGAGCCGTCCTGATCAGGTTCCTCCGTTTCCAAGACAGAGAGAAGATACTGCAACTCGCAAGAGCCAAAGGGGACATCACCATCGATGGAAAGAGGGTCAGCCTTTTCCCAGATATGAGCGCGGATCTCGCCAGACGCCGCAAGCAGTTCAGACCTGCCGCCAAAGCACTGAAGGAGAAGAACATCACCGGCTACCTCTTCCACCCTGCGCGGATGAAAGTTCAGTACAAAGGCCGAAGCCATCTCTTCAACACACCGGGAGAAGTGCACACTTTTCTCAAAGAACTGAGCAATGTCTGAGCCAGGAGGGTCTCTCTGGGGGATAAAACGCAGTTCGTTTGTTTTCCCTTATCCGGATTGAACTGCTGGTATCTCCCGGTCACTTTAACTTCTTGAAACTCCCCATCCCGGATCCGGGTTTGTGACTAAAGCCTCAGGCTCATTAGCATAACGCAACGTTAACGATTTCTGAAAATCGCAAATAAAATGAAAATAATGCGTCTGCTCTCAAGCTTAGCCTTTTCTTAACAACACTGTCATCTCAGATTTTCAAAATATGCTTTTGAACCATAGAAATTGACTAATTTGTGTAAGAGTATGCAAAGCTAGCATAGCATTTTGAGTAGCATTTAGCACACAACATTTTCACAAAAACCAGATAACCAAATAAATAAAATCATTTACCTTTGAAGAGCTTCTGATGTTTTCAATGAGGAGACTCTCAGTTACATACCAAATGCGCAGTTTTTCCTGAAAGCGTCTGTGTGTAGGAGAAATCGTTCCGTTTTCTACATTGCGTCTGGCTACCGAAACGAAACGAAAATTCAGTCACCTACAACGTAAAACTTTTCCGGATTAACTACATAATATCGACCGAAACATGGCAAACGTTGTTTGGAATCAATCCTCAAGGTATTTTTTCACATATCTCTTCATTGATATGCAGTTCGTGGAAGCTTGCTTTCCTCTCTGTATCGCATGGAAAAATACTGGCAGGTGACTTTTGCGCACCAATTTCGGCGCAGGACACCGGGCGGACACCTGGTAAATGTGGTCTCTTATGGTCAATCTTCCAATGATCTGCCTACAAATACGTCACAATGCTGCAGACACCTTGGGGAAACGACAGAAAGGGCAGGCTCATTCCTCTCGCATTCACAGCCATATAAGGAGACAATGGAAAACAGAGCCTCAAAAATCCTTGTCATTTCCTGGATGCCATCTCATCTTGGTTTTGCCTGAAGCTCACGTTCTAGGGCACGCACAGAGAATATCTTGGTATTTCTGGACACGTCAGAGCGTTTTCTTTCGAATGCTATCAATTATATGCATAGTCGAGCATCTTTTTGTGACAAAATATATTGTTTAAAACGGGAACGTTTTTCATCCAAAAATGAAATAGCGCCCCCATAGATGTAAAAGGTTAATTGATTTGTACATTTTCAACTAACCGTATCTTCCCGGGGTGAGTTCTATTACATTTACAGGAGAGTATATTTTGGTTTAGTCCATATCTACTGGGCGAAGCAATAAGTGGGCTTAGGCCCACTGCTTTCCCCCTCATTTATGTTAATCTTTCATAAAGAGACTCAAGCATCCCTTACCATGGGCAGTAAATATTCAGCCATAAATATCTATTCACAACGTTTGTTTTCAATTTAGAGAGCTCGCAGGTTTTAGTTTACGCCAAGGTTTAGCTAGTAAGAGCAAGATGGAAAGCGAGCAGCAACGTATCTCTACAAGTGTATTCATGTTTGATTGTTGGGATTGTTGTTCTAGTCTGAATGTAAAATACTACAGTGCTCTAAATTACAGTACATTACACTGTTTTCACAATAGGCAATACACTTGCACTTCCGATTAAAATTGACTGAACATATAATTTCCATAATTTCTATTAATGTTCGATCAAAAGTATGATCATTTAAGACATCTTTTACGGTCATTAATGCAATAAAACAAATGTATTGTTTCGATATCATTACAACTTAGGTGTCCTGTAATCAAATTAAAGAAATTAAAGCAACATAATGTTTAGCATGCAGTAGTTTGCATCAAGCCTGTCTTGAGCGTTTGGCTGTAGGTGACTCGTTTCAGGAAAGTAGGTATATGCTGCACGTCACTTCTGCACAGGAGCAGCATTTGAACGTAAACATGTATTTTTTTATCAAAATACGAATAATATTTTAAATTACGAGCCTAGTTGGTTTAGCCATGGAAAAAGAGAGGAACCTTCCCACTAGCCATGATTGACTGAGATAATATATGGGCCGGACATACCAGGAGACGGATTTGGATTGGTCTGCCATGTAGCACACTTCTGTCTATAACGTGAGCTGTTCAGTATGTGTTGACAGTCCTTTCTACCATACTGTTTCTGAAAGATATTACGTTAGCCATCGAGAACTACAAACGTTTTGCTACTTTTCTCAACTATATTGATGCCCTAAATTTAGAAGGCGCTATCAACAGATGAGTAGGAAAAAGTGATGGCCTACTTTCTGCACACACCATGGTCAGTGTGAACCAGAGTGACTTGACACAAAGATAGCCAAACAAGATGTAGCTACAAACAAAACAGAGTTAAATGGTTAGGTTCTTATCAAAATCCCAGTAAATATCCTCATTGTTCATGCACCTGGGGAAAAAGCTTTTGGCCTGACGTAGGTCTGGATTGAAATCATTGCATACCTTATCCATGCCCTGAAGGAGGGTGGTACACACACTCATACATCTTCCAATTGTACTGTAATTGTGTATTGTATTACAGTATTGTATGTATGTATTGTAGGTTTCCTGAACATAGCTCAGTTCATGAGAGCATAGTACTAGCAACACCAGAGTGGGTTTGATTCCCCCTGGGGGTCACATACCAAGATGTGTGGACTGTTGTTACTTTGGATAAAAGTGTCTGCTATGTTTTTTTACATTTATTTTTATTTAAATGCTATGTAAATGACATATATTACAGTATTACAGTATTGTATTGGCCAATGCAGTGTGACCCCCCCTCCCATAAAATACATCCTCAAATTTGTATTAGATACATGTTTACTGTACAGAGGATGCATTTCTTTCTTGTTTTGGACTTTCTGGATAATCTGAGTATTGGTATTGTATTGTATTGATATTGTATTACTGCACTGTAAGAGCTAGAAACACAAGCATTTCACTGCACCTGCTGTAACATCTGCTAATCTGTGTATGTGTATGACTGCACAACGCATCACCGGGGGCAAACTACCTGCCCTCCAGGACACACACAGCACCTGATGCCAGAGAAAGGCCAAAAATATCATTTTAATACATTTAATAAATGGATGTAATAAATGTATCACTAGTCACTTTAAATAACGCAACTTTAATAATGTCTACATATCCTACATTACTCATCTCATATGTATATACTGTATTCTGTACCATCTATGCCGCACCGCCATCGCTCATCCAAATATTTGTGTGTACATATTCTTATTCATCCCTTTACATTTGTGAGTATAAGGTAGTCGTTGTGAATTTGTTAGATTACTTATTAGGTATTAGTGCACTGTCGGCATTAGAAGCACAACGTTTTCGCTACACTTGAATAAACATCTGCTAACCATGTGCATGTGACAAATACAATTTGATTTAACTTGATAAACTTTGATTTGATATGTTACATCTCTGACCTTGTCAATATCCGATTTAAAAAAGATATTACTGTGAAGTAAAATCTTAACAGTCATCATCATAGTAGGACATTCAAGTATGTATCATCATTTTTATGTTTCTACTTTACATACCTCCATTTTCATTATGTAGTTCTCCAAATCTGTAGTATACAAGCCTGTTTAAAATCTATAGGTTTACCAAACGTTGATTATCAATTAAGAGCAGTTGAATTAAGTAATAG
>NW_027016034.1:0-10547 GCF_036934945.1 Oncorhynchus masou masou | reverse complement strand
GTGTGTGTGTGTGTGTGTGTGTGTGTGTGTGTGTGTGTGTGTGTGTGTGTGTGTGTGTGTGTGTGTGTGTGTGTGTGTGTGTGTGTGTGTATTTGTGTGAGTGTGTGTGTGTATTTGTGTGTGTGTGTGTGTGTGTGTGTGTGTGTGTGTGTGTGTGTGTGTGTGTGTGTGTGTGTGTGTGTGTGTGTGTGTGTGTGTTTGTGCGTGTGTGTGTGTGTGTGTGTGTGTGTGTGTGTGCGTGTGTGTGTATTTGTGTGTGTGTGTGTGTGTGTGTGTTTGTGTGTGTGTGTGTGTTTGTGTGTGTGTCAAATCAAATTGTATTTGTCACATACACATGGTTAGCAGATGTGAGTGTAGCAAAATGCTTGTGTCTGTGTGTGTGTCTGTGTGTGCATATTTGTGTGTATGTGTGTGTGTTCATTCGTGTGTGTATGTTTGTGGGTGTGTGCGTGTATGTGTGTGTATTTGTGTGAGTGTGTGTGTATGTGTTTGTGTGTGTGTGTGTGTGTGTGTGAGTGCATGTGTGTGTATTTGTGTGAGTGTGTGTATGTGTTTGTGTGTGTGTGTGAGTGCGTGTGTGTGTGTATTTGTGAGTGTGTGTGTGTGCGTGTGCGTGTGTGTTTGTGTTTGCGCGTGAACGTTTGAGGGCTGGAAACCACACATCATCACCTTTTTTTAATTTATTTTTTTATTTCACCTTTATTTAACCAGGTAGGCTAGTTGAGAACAAGTTCTCATTTACAACTGCGACCTGGCCAAGATAAAGCATAGCAGTGTGAACAGACAACACAGAGTTACACATGGAGTAAACAATTAACAAGTCAATAACACAGTAGAAAAAAAGGGGAGTCTATATACAATGTGTGCAAAAGGCATGAGGAGGTAGGCGAATAATTACAATATTGCAGATTAACACTGGATTGATAAATGATCATGTACAGGTAGAGATATTGGTGTGCAAAAGAGCAGAAAAGTAAATAAATAAAAACTGTGGGGATGAGGTAGGTGAAAATGGGTGGGCTATTTACCAATAGATTATGTACAGCTGCAGCGATCGGTTAGTTGCTCAGATAGCTGATGTTTGAAGTTGGTGAGGGAGATAAAGGTCTCCAACTTCAGCGATTTTTGCAATTCGTTCCAGTCACAGGCAGCAGAGTACTGGAACGAAAGGCGGCCGAATGAGGTGTTGGCTTTAGGGATGATCAGTGAGATACACCTGCTGGAGCGCGTGCTACGGATGGGTGTTGCCATCGTGACCAGTGAACTGAGATAAGGCGGAGCTTTACCTAGCATGGCCTTGTAGACGACCTGGAGCCAGTGGGTCTTGCGACGAATATGTAGCGAGGGCCAGCCGACTAGAGCATACAAGTCGCAGTGGTGGGTAGTATAAGGTGCTTTAGTGACAAAACGGATGGCACTGTGATAAACTGCATCCAGTTTGCTGAGAAGAGTGTTGGAAGCAATTTTGTAGATGACATCGCCGAAGTCGAGGATTGGTAGGATAGTCAGTTTTACTAGGGTAAGCTTGGCAGCGTGAGTGAAGGAGGCTTTGTTACGGAATAGAAAGCCGACTCTTGATTTGATTTTCGATTGGAGATGTTTGATATGGGTCTGGAAGGAGAGTTTGCAGTCTAGCCAGACACCTAGGTACTTATAGGTGTCCACATATTCAAGGTCGGAACCATCCAGTGTGGTGATGCTAGTCGGGCATGCGGGTGCAGGCAGCGATCGGTTGAAAAGCATGCATTTGGTTTTACTAGCGTTTAAGAGCAGTTGGAGGCCACGGAAGGAGTGTTGTATGGCATTGAAGCTCGTTTGGAGGTTAGATAGCACAGTGTCCAATGACGGGCCGAAAGTATATAGAATGGTGTCGTCTGCGTAGAGGTGGATCAGGGAATCGCCCGCAGCAAGAGCAACATCATTGATATATACAGAGAAAAGAGTCGGCCCGAGAATTGAACCCTGTGGCACCCCCATAGAGACTGCCAGAGGACCGGACAGCATGCCCTCCGATTTGACACACTGAACTCTGTCTGCAAAGTAATTGGTGAACCAGGCAAGGCAGTCATCCGAAAAACCGAGGCTACTGAGTCTGCTGATAAGAATATGGTGATTGACAGAGTCGAAAGCCTTGGCAAGGTCGATGAAGACGGCTGCACAGTACTGTCTTTTATCGATGGCGGTTATGATGTCGTTTAGTACCTTGAGTGTGGCTGAGGTGCACCCGTGACCGGCTCGGAAACCAGATTGCATAGCGGAGAAGGTACGGTGGGATTCGAGATGGTCAGTGACCTGTTTGTTGACTTGGCTTTCGAAGACCTTAGATAGGCAAGGCAGAATGGATATAGGTCTGTAACAGTTTGGGTCCAGGGTGTCACCCCCTTTGAAGAGGGGGATGACTGCGGCAGCTTTCCAATCCTTGGGGATCTCAGACGATATGAAAGAGAGGTTGAACAGGCTGGTAATAGGGGTTGCGACAATGGCGGCGGATAGTTTCAGAAATAGAGGGTCCAGATTGTCAAGCCCAGCTGATTTATACGGGTCCAGGTTTTGCAGCTCTTTCAGAACATCTGCATTGGATTGGGAAGGAGAACCTGGAGAGGCTGCGAGGGCTGGGGGCCGGAGCTGTTGGTTGAGGTTGGAGTAGCCAGGCGGAAGGCATGGCCAGCCGTTGAGAAATGCTTCTTGAAGTTTTCAATAATCATGGATTTGTTGGTGGTGACCGTGTTCCCTAGCCTCAGTGCAGTGGGCAGCTGGGAGGAGGTGCTCTTGTTCCCCATGGACTTCACAGTGTCCCAGAACTTTTTGGAGTTGGAGCTACAGGATGCAAACTTCTGCCTGAAGAAGCTGGCCTTAGCTTTCCTGACTGACTGCGTGTAATGGTTCCTGACTTCCCTGAACAGTTGCATATCGCGGGGACTGTTCGATGCTATTGCAGTCCGCCACAGGATGTTTTTGTGCTGGTCGAGGGCAGTCAGGTCTGGAGTGAACCAAGGGCTGTATCTGTTCTTAGTTCTGCATTTTTTGAACGGAGCATGCTTATCTAAAATGGTGAGGAAGTTACTCTTGAAGAATGACCAGGCATCCTCAACTGACGGGATGAGGTCAATGTCCTTCCACGGTACCCGGGCCAGGTCGATTAGAAAGGCCTGCTCACAGAAGTGTTTTAGGGAGCGTTTGACAGTGATGAGGGGTGGTCGTTTGACTGCGGCACCGTAGCGGATACAGGCAATGAGGCAGTGGTCGCTGAGATCCTGATTGAAGACAGCGGAGGTGTATTTGGAGGGCCAGTTGGTCAGGATGACGTCTATGAGGGTGCCCTTGCTTACAGAGTTAGGGTTGTACCTGGTGGGTTCCTTGATGATTTGTGTGAGATTGAGGGCATCTAGCTTAGATTGTAGGACTGCCGGGGTGTTAAGCATATCCCAGTTTAGGTCACCTAACAGAACAAACTCTGAAGCTAGATGGGGGGCAATCAATTCACAAATGGTGTCCAGGGCACAGCTGGGAGCTGAGGGGGTCGGTAGCAGGCGGCAACAGTGAGCGACTTATTTCTGGAGAGAGTAATTTTCAGAATTAGTAGTTCGAACTGTTTGGGTATGGACCTGGAAAGTATGACATTACTTTGCAGGCTATCTCTGCAGTAGACTGCAACTCCTCCCCCTTTGGCAGTTCTATCTTGACGGAAGATGTTATAGTTGGGTATGGAAATCTCTGAATTTTTGGTGGCCTTCCTGAGCCAGGATTCAGACACGGCAAGGACATCAGGGTTAGCAGAGTGTGCTAAAGCAGTGAGTAAAACAAACTTAGGGAGAAGGCTTCTGATGTTGACATGCATGAAACCAAGGCTTTTTCGATCACAGAAGTCAACAAATGAGGGTGCCTGGGGACATGCAGGGCCTGGGTTTACCTCCACATCACCCGCGGAACAGAGAAGGAGTAGTATGAGGGTGCGGCTAAAGGCTATCAAAACTGGTCGCCTAGAGCGTTGGGGACAGAGAATAAGAGGAGCAGGTATCTGGGCATGGTAGAATATATTCAGGGCATAATGCGCAGACAGGGGTATGGTGGGGTGCGGGTACGGCGGAGGTAAGCCCAGGCACTGGGTGATGATGAGAGAGGTTTTATCTCTAGACATGCTGGTTGTAATGGGTGAGGTCACCGCATATGTGGGAGGTGGGACAAAGGAGGTATCAGGGGTATGAGGAGTGGGACAAGGGGCTCCATTGTGAACTAAAACAATGATAACTAACCTGAGCAACAGTATACAAGGCATATTGACAATTGAGAGAGACATACAGCGAGGCATACAGTAATCACAGGTGTTGAACTGGGAAAGCTAGCTAAAACAGTGGGTGAAACAACAGCTAATCAGCTAGCATAACAACAGCAGGTAAAATGGCATTGACTAGGCAACGAGGCCGACAGATAAAACAAACAAGCAGAATGGAGTACCGTGATTAATGGACAGTCCAGCGTGCATCAGCTATGTAGCCAAGTGATCAGAGTCCATGGGGCAGGGGCTGGACTGGCGAGTGTTATCCAGGTTAAAAAACTAACAATGACTAAATAGCTTGTAGCTAGTTAGCTGGTTAGCTTCTGGAGGTTATTGAGTGTGTTCTAAAAATTAAAAATAATAGCGATTCCGTATCACATTGGTTGAGGCAGATTTCCGGAAGGTATAAAAAAATTAAAAATCGGGAAGAGATAGAAAGTACATATGGGCCACTGCGTGTTTGGGACTCGGCAATGCAGACGGGTAGCAGGCCTGTGCTAACAAGCTAACAGATTAGCAGGCCTGTGCTAGCAGATTAGGAGGGCTAGAGAGTTCGCCTTTGGAGGGCGTCGCGATGGGGTGAGTCTGTTTATTCCTCTTCATGCAGTGACATCGATAGACCGGTCGTGGGTCGGGGTATTGTAGCCCAGGAGTATGCTATGACCTCTTTGAGCAGATCTCCACCTCCTCATGCAATCACAACCACTTTCTCATTTCTGAACAGAATGCACCAGAAACCAGAAATACAAAGGCGTGATTTAAGTTCCAGACTTTCAGGGTGACCAAATCTTCCCAAAATCAAGGCTTTGCTTTCATTAGTGGTGCTTAAAATCTCATTGGCTCTGCTCTCTAATCAGCACTCCTCAATCTACACTGCTAGTCTTCTTAGGCCTTCTTTCAAGGCAGGATATTATGAGCTCCTACCTCCCACTGGTGCCTGCGATATGCCCTTTAGCAATGTTGACCTTAGAATGAATGGCCAGGATTACTTCGTCTTCCTGTAGTGAATAACTGCAGCCCATTGCCTGGAGAGGGTGAATAACAGCCGTATTCCCCAGTCAGCAATATGCTTATTGCAGAGATAGCTCAGGGAATAATCATACTCTATTCTATACATCTGGGCATCATAAAGCAGGAGTTAGGATACTTGGTCTGCTTTTATTGGTCTGCTCTTAGCCGAGTTATCGGCTAAGATTCAGTACCAGTCATTCAAGGATTTTTCTTAATTGTTACCAATTTCTACATTGTAGAATAACAGTGAACTATGAAATAACACATATGGAATCAAGTAGTAACCAAAAAAAAGTGTTAAACAAATCAAATATATTTTATACTTGAGATTATTCAAAGGAGACTCCCTTTGCCTTGATGACAAATTTGTACACTTTAGGCATTCTCTTAACCAGCTTCACATGGAATGCTTTTCCTACAGTCTTGAAGGAGTTCCCACATATGCTGAGCACTTGTTGGCTGCTTTTCCTTCACTCTGCGGTTCAACTCATCCCAAACCATCTCAATTGGGTTGAGGTCAGGTGATTGTGGAGTCCAGATCATCTGATGCCGCACTCTATCACTCTCCTTCTATGTCAAATAGCCCTTACACAGTCTGGTGGTGTGTTGGGTCCTGATGAAAAACAAATGATAGTTCCACTAACCACAAACCAGATGGGATGGCGTATCGCTGTAGAATGCTGTGGTAGCTATGCTGGTTATGTGTGACTTGAAGGAGGCTGAAGAAATTCGGCTTGTCACCAAAAACACATACAAACTTTTACAGATGCGCATTGAGATCATCCTGTCGGGCATCAAGGGCATCAAAGCGGGGACAGAGAGACTGAAAAACAGCTTCTATCTCAAGGCCATCAGACTGTTAAACAGCCATCACTGACATTGAGTGGCTGCTGCCAAAATACTGACTCAACTCTAGCCATTTTAATAATGGAAAAATTGATGTAATAAATGTATCTCTAGCCACTTTAAACAATGCCACTTTATATAACGTTTACACACCCTACATTACTCATCTCATATGTATATACTGTACTCTATACCATCTACTGCATCTTGCCTATGCCGTTCGGCGATCGCTCATCCATATATTTTTATGTACATATTCTTATTAATTCCTTTACACTTGTGTGTATAAGGTAGTTTTTGTTAGATTACTTTTTAGATATTACTGCATGGTCAGAACAAGAAGCACAAGCATTTTGCTACACTCGCATTAACATCTGCTAACCATGTATTTGTGACAAACAAAATTGGATTTGATTTGATGTTCTGGTTAGAACAACAGAGAGACTAGTTGACTTAATGCATCATCCACATTGACATTACATTGTCTTTTGTCTGAAGACACTGACTTCCCAGAGCACAAACTAACTAACCTACATTGGGAAAGGGATTTTAAAAAGCAGCATGTCTCGACCCTAAATTTCCTCCGAACACAACATTCTCATATTGCAAAGAAAGCAGAGAAGGGGTGGGTTGGAGTGAGGGGGGGGTAACCATTACAACACAACATAGAGTGGTATCTACCAGTCTTGTGGGTGTATGAGCTCACAGCTCAAGAATCCACCGTCCCCGCTGTCAGTTTTGGACAACATCGAGAGACAAATGATAAATCGGAGAGGAACCTAGAATTAAAATGAGGTATTTTTTACTCTTAATGGAGGCAGAACGACAACGCAGTGCAGGAATTGGGTTGCCTCCGTCAGTGTTTCCAGACGGGGTGGAAATGTTTCCCATGATGCTGTACTGCTGACCAAAATTGCCATGAGGATATTTAACTGGCTTTCAGGAAAGAAGGGGAACTCTAAGGGGTGTGAGAAGTCAGCTTTTCTAAATCCTATTCTGATGTGATGCGTACCCTGAAATCAATACTTGTCGTACGAATGGGAGCTACGCTTTCTTCACCTCCTAGGAGGCCTCCCAACACCATTTGGTAACTGCAAACAATAACCTCAACCACCCCTGGATTGTCTGCCTTGTGAAGATATACGGCCGCCCGTTTGGGGAGGAACAGGGGCTTGAGCCACACACAGGTCAGGCCCACTGGGATCAGTACAAGAGCAACAAATAGCTGACCTCCATCCGAGCTCAGAGCTTACTGCGTGCCATATGTTGAGGTCTCCATCTATCACAGGTCATAACGTCCTCAAGGCCCTCCCTGCACTGGCCTCTCCTGTTTCCTTTACTCAGCTACTGGTTTTGTAAGGTTTGGGAATAAGGCATGTACAGGGCCTCTTGTGTGGTTCTTCCATAGTTACGTTGTTGTCTGAATTACAGCCTTAAACGCAACCAACTGCACACAGGGCTCCAATACAAGCAGCGAGCTACCATTAGAGACAACATTTGCTTATCGAGGTAAAGTCTCTAACCCAAGTGGCCTGTAGACTCTTCCCTGAGTCTGCACACTTCTATAGTAACACCTGTTCAGCCCAAATAAACTTCAGTGGGTTGTGTCCCACAGCATGGCTCCGAAAGAACGGTTCCCAAAGCATGGTAACAAACATTTCCCAGAACAATCAAAATATTTGTATTATTGACATCGGAGCAAGGAAGCCATGTGATTGACTGCTTGCCTCTCGTGTCAGACGGCTAGCGGTTGAGGTAGTTGGAGTCACCGGAGAGCAGAAACTGGATTAAAACCCCTGAGTCGTGTGTGAAGCCTCAACCAGCCATATATACTGGAAGCCATAAGTAGAGCTCTTCGTAGAATCTGATAGAGAACCAATGTTGCCAAACCCACTTCATTATGCATTACGCTCGGTAAGTTCCTCATCCAGAGTTCTCTCTACACAGCAACGGAGGGACAATATCTTGGATGTGATCCCTGAGACATCTCAACTGTACGTTTTGAGACCCGTAGCATGTTGGGATGTTTATTTTCCATAGATAACTGCCAGGATAAGATAGGGTAGAATGCAATACGGTACATACAAAAAAGTCACCCAAGGACCTAGAAACAGGACGCCTTTTTTCCCAAGCGGCTAATGTTGGACCGGAATCAATAGTTTTAAAGTCTGTCAAGGAGAAGTCTCAGCACACAACCACCTAACAGGCTGTATTCACCATTAACCTGGAAAGTGTATAGGATTTCATATTTTTAGTAGCCTAAGTCCATGCAGAGCTCCCCATGACACTGACACACATGAATGACCATTCCAACATTCATATATCACCTCCTGTCAAAGAATGGATTCGTATGTATCAATTCCAACAAGGTCTGTCTCCCAACGATGTCTCCATCCTTGGGTTTTTCTGGTTGAGTTTTAAGAGGTGTTAGCAATGCTAGAGTTTGGTCTAGCGGTAACACAGCCAACTCTGAACTATGCATTCTCCTATGGGAGGCCAGGGTTCAATCTCAGAGTCTAACATTACAATTCTGTACATCTCTCTCACCTGTTTCAGCCTTTCATTTCAGTGTTTGAAAAAGTCTGACTGCTTAAACACCAAGTTCATTTCAGTGCCCATTGTAAGCCAAATATCTACAAATGTAGGATCTTCATTTTATCACCTTGTTGCAGGATAACTTTTTGTGTATTTTTGGTTTAAAAGGGCTTCAGAAGTTTGAAATTTGGTAATAAAAATGTATGTTTACACACTCATGTCATACATGATGGATCATTAGCTTCCCAACAGAAAAAAACACTAACCTTCACACATCGAGATGGCCGGGCGGGGTAGGTGTGGAGCCAGATACAGCTGTGGGGTCAAACTGTAGAACCCAGTTCCTACATTTGAATATAAAATTGATTTTATCAAACAAAACAATGCTACATTTTATCTCTGGGACCCTCAGGATGACAAATCAGAGCTTATCAGAGCAAGATTACTGAATGTAAGTACATTATCTACCTTCAGAGGTGAATGTATCAAACCAGTTGCTGTGATAAAAGTGTTTTGTTGTTGTGCACTCTCCTCAAACAATAGCATGGTCTTTGCTGTAATAGCTACTGTAAATTGGACACTGTAGTTGGATTACCAAGAATGCAACCTTTCTGCCCATATAAGACATGTCTATGTCCCAGAAAGTTGGCTGTTATATACAACGCCATTCTCGTCACATTATCGCCTATCGAGCAACAACTGTCCCTGTTTAGGAACACCGATCCTGTAGAGGATATTATATAACTTTATTTTTAATTTTAATTTTACTAGGCAAGTCAGTTAACCTCTTACACTTATGGTGGCGCTATTTCATTTTTGGAAGAAAAACGTTCCCGTTTTAAACAAGATATTTTGTCACAAAAAGATGCTCGACTATGCATATAATTGCTACTGTTCGGAAGAAAACACTCTGACGTGTCCAGAAATACAAATATCTTCTCTGTGCGTGCCTTTAACGTGAGCTTCAGGCAAAACCAAGATGACTTGGCATCCAGGAAATGACAAGGATTTTTGAGGCTCTGTCTTTCATGATCTCCTTATATGGCTGTGAACGCAAGAGGAATGAGTCTGCCCTTTCTGTCGCTTTCCCCAAGGTGTCTGCAGCATTGTGACGTATTTGTAGGCAGATCATTGGAAGATTGACCATAAGAGACCACATTTACCACGTGTCCGCCCGGTGTCCTGCGCCGAAATTGGTGCGCAAAAGTCACCTGCCAGTATTTTTCCATGGGGCACAGAGAGAGAAGCAAGCTTCCAAGAACTGCATGTCAATGAAGAGATATGTGAAAAAACACCTTGAGGATTGATTCCAAACAACGCTTTGCCATGTTTCGGCCGATATTATGTAGCTAATCCGGAAAAGTTTCACGTTGTAGGTGACTGCATTTTCGGTTCGTTTCGGTAGCCAGGCGCAATGTAGAAAACGGAACGATTTCTCCTACACACAGACGCTTTCAGGAAACACTGCGCATTTGGTATGTGGCTGGGAGTCTCCTCATTGAAAACATCAGAAGCTCTTCAAAGGTAAATGATTTTATTTATTTGGTTATCTGGCTTTTGTGAAAATGTTGCGTGCTACATGCTACACAAAATGCTATGCTAGCTTTGCATACTCTTACACAAATTAGTCAATTTCTATGGTTCAAAAGCATATTTTGAAAATCTGAGATGACAGTGTTGTTAAGAAAAGGCTAAGCTTGAGAGCAAACGCATTATTTTAATTTTATTTGCGATTTTCAGAAATCGTTAACGTTGCGTTATGCTAATGAGCCTGAGGCTTAGTCACAATCCCGGATCCGGGATGGGGAGTTTCAAGAGGTTAACCTCTCTGGCCCACCTGACACGCTAGCGTCTCACCTTGCCAACAATAAATGCAAAT
>NW_027016033.1:0-10548 GCF_036934945.1 Oncorhynchus masou masou | reverse complement strand
GAATTTAGTTGTCTGTGGTTTTTCGTTCTCACTGTTATTTTGTCACTATTATACTTTGCATGAGTTATGTTACGGGTCTCGTTACCATCCCCCTTAGACAGCCTGGCCAAAGGGATTCGGAACAACTGCAATGTAACATTTTCCTTGAATATTATTGCACATGACATATTCTAATATAACATTATTAACATGACCATTTATGCAACAAAGTGGTTACTACCCTATGGGGGATACAGTATCACATTGGAATTTGCATAGTCTTTTAAGGACATCATATGCTTCTAAAACATTCATTAAAGTTACAAAAGAGTTTGTTTGACCAAATCAATTCAAATCAAATTTTATGTGCCAAACACAACAGGTGAAATGCTTACTTTTACAAACCCTTAACCAACAATGCAGTTTAAAAAATATATATATTTTTTAAATAGCTTAAAGACAAATAAGAATAAGAAATAAAAGTAACAAATAATTAAAGATCAGCAGTAAAATAATAATAGCGAGGCTATATACAGGTGGTACCAGTACAGAGTCAATGTGAGGCGGTACCAGTACAGAGTCAATGTGAGGGGGTACCGGTACAGAGTCAATGTGAGGGGGTACCGGTACAGAGTCAATGTGAGGGGGTACCAGTACAGAGTCAAAGTGAGGCGGTACCAGTACAGAGTCAATGTGAGGGGGTACCAGTACAGAGTCAATGTGAGGGGGCACCGGTTAGTCGAGGTAATATGTACATAGAGTTATTAAAGTGGCTATGCATAGATAATAACAGAGTAGCAGCAGTATAAAAGAGGGGTGGCACTGCAAATAGTCTGGGTTGCCATTTGATTAGATGTTCAGGTGTCTTATGGCTGTGGTAGCAGAATCAGAATTAGTTAGGTAACATTGATAAATAAGATGTTGTATTTATATAATAATGCTTATGTGAGATTTGTC
The DNA here is from genome assembly GCF_036934945.1 of Oncorhynchus masou masou. Classification (NCBI taxonomy): domain Eukaryota; kingdom Metazoa; phylum Chordata; class Actinopteri; order Salmoniformes; family Salmonidae; genus Oncorhynchus; species Oncorhynchus masou. The sequence goes on along the minus strand of NW_027016033.1, from coordinate 9,612 downwards.
ATTAGAATGTCTTCTTTTGGATAATACTGTTTGCAGTGTGCAGTTATCCGTTCTCTGCTAGGGCTTAGTCACTTGGGCCCCAGAGAGGGGAGAGGTCAGGCCTGTCTTCTTATGGGAATGTGTCTAACTATTTACATGTCCCCTCTGAGGTTGCCCTTATATTGATTTAGTATATGTATATACTGTATATACTGTCTTTTATGATCTTGTCCAGGAGGGGGTGTATTTGATATATGCCATTGGATGAGGTAATGTTTTTGGTTCTAAGTGGTACCAAGAACGAGATAGGAACTTAGTTTAGGAGACCAAACAGAACGATAATTTATAGACAATGCTGTCTACCTATGTGTGTCTTTGCTATAAAGGATCTCAGATGCCATTATGTTGACACTCTCAGAGAATTAATTTATGGACACTGAATTGATCTGAGAGTCACAGGGCTATGGTGAAGCTCATATAATTAAATTTGGACTTTATGATAACTCTGACTTGTGTGTGGTTTGCTCTCTCATGAATTGGTAATACTGGAGATTTCCACGACATGGCTTGGGGGTAATATGATGTTTAGAAGCCTCTTGGACCTAGACTTAGCACTCCGGTACTGCTTGCCGTGTGGTAGCAGAGAGAACAGTCTATGACTAGGGTGGCTGGAGTCTTTGACAATTTTTAGGTGGCAGGCAGGGTGGCAGGCAGCTTGATCCCAGTGATGTACTGGGCCATATGCACTACCCTCTGTAGTGCCTTGCGGTCGGAGGCCGAGCAGTTGCATTACTAGGCAATGATACAGCCAATCAGGATGCTCTCGATGCTGCAGCTGTTGAACCTTTTGAGGATCTGAGGACCCATGCCAAGTCTTTTCAGTCTCCTGAGGGGGAAAAGGTTTTGTCGTGCCCTCTTCACGACCATAACATATAACTATTCAACCGAACAGGATTGACATTTACTCTCATGAGTGGCCAAAAAACTTCCTGAAAGCCACATCCCTACCAAGCCAAGCCTCCTGTCTTCTGGGCTGACCTGCTTGGTAATATCTCAATAACCCAGCATCGAGAAACCAACCTTGCTCAATGTCTGCAACCCAGCAGTTGGGTCATGCAAACAACCCAGTATTTTGGGGTGATGGCCCTCAAAATAAGGCCTTATTAAATACATATTGTGTTGTGTTAAATAGTAACATTTTAAGTATCATGTGGTGGAAATTCAACACCGGGGAAACCTGAAGTCAATATTAAAATGGATCACTCTTATCACGGCTGATGAGGTTCACAAACTCTGAAAAGGGTGATTCCTTTCAGTCCTTATATACTGCTGTACAAACAAGTCATATAAGCATGATTTACATGATTATTTACATTGGTTCCTGCTTGTGACTGACTGATACCTAACAAGGCTTCTTCTCTCAAAGCTGTGACCTTGAAACTGAGATACTCCTTTTGGTTCCCAGAAAAATGTTCTGGGCGTTCTGCCAATTGGTCTGAGGCGGAGGTCACAGTCACCTGCACGAACCAAGATAGAGTGAGAGGTGATGCTGTACGCAATTCAATGCTTCTCTTCAGACAATAAAATGTTCCCTCACAATAACATAATCACATAATTACCTCACTTAGTAAAGTCCACAGGACTGAAAAAGGATGAATGCAACAAGCATGGGTGGTAACTCTACACGGAGCATACAAAACTTTAGGAACACCTTCCTAATATTGAGTTGCAACTCATTTTTCTCCTCAGAACAGACTCAATTTGTCGGGGCATGGACTCTACAAGGTGTCGAAAGAGTTCCACAGGGGAGCTGGCCTATGTTGACCTTGGACATGTTCTGTTATAATCTCCACCCGGCACAGCCAGAAGAGGACTGGCCACCCATCATAGCCTGGTTCCTCTCTAGGTTTCTTCCTAGGTTCTGGCCTTTCTAGGGAGTTTTTCCTAGCCACTGTGCTTCTACACCTGCATTGCTTGCTGTTTGGGGTTTTAGGCTGGGTTTCTGTACAGCACTTTGAGATATCAGCTGATGTACGAAGGGATTTATGAATACATTTCATTTGATTTGATTCCAATGCTTCCTTCAGTTGTGTCAAGTTGGCTGGATGTCCTTTGGGTGGTGTACCGTTCTTGATAAACACAGGAAACTGTTGAGTGTGAAAAACCCAGCAGCGTTGCAGTTCTTGACACACTCAAACCGGTGCATCTGGCACCTGCTACCGTACCCCGCTCAAAGGCACTTAAATATGTTGTCTTACACATTCACTCTCTGAATGGAGCACATACACAATATCTCAAATGTCTCAAAGCTTAAATATCCTTATTTACCCTGTCTCCCCCCCTTCATTTTCACTGATTGAAGTGGTTTTAACATCAATAAGGGATCATAGCTTTTCCCTGTCATGGTAAGAGAAGGTGCTCCTAATGTTTTATACACTCAGTGTACAATTCACCTGAAAGGCACTCTGGGAAATAATGCAAATAAAGCATTACTGTAAGCAGTGTGTTTACTGCTAACATTTATTCAACACTGTTCAGTATCTATACGGGTCCACACTTTGTGTTAATTTAACACTGGGGAATTTGCTGTGCAAAGACTAATTTTCGACATGGCCTGCTCCCGAGCATTCTCACTACTTCGAAAAACATAATATTGTAGGGCTTTCTGACTCTTTTCATGACGGTGCTAGCAGCCGAGTGAGTGAGTGAGTGAGTGAGTGAGTGAGTGAGTGAGTGAGTGAGTGAGTGAGTGACTGAGTGAGTGAGTGAGTGAGTGACTGAGTGAGTGACTGAGTGAGTGAGTGCTAGCTACCAATTTGTGGGCGTGGTTGAGGGGGAATTCCTTCTTAGTATAAATACTGTATATATGGAACAATATATGGAACCAATTGTTTTAAGGTCCAATAAAGAACCATACGGTTCTAAATGGAACCTGTATGGTGCCAGAAATAACCCTTTCCTAAGATTCTATAAAGAACCATTTAAAAAAATGTTCTATATAGCACCATAATAGGGTTCCGCTATGGTTACAACCCTTTGGGGCTATATGGCTATACACTATTTTATGGTACTTTACTAAATCTTTATGGAGAATGGTTTAATAAAGAAAATGTTCAATCTCAAAAGTTCTTTGTAGAAATATGCAGGGCTTTTTATTCTGTTTTCATATTGATATTTATTTGTTCAAACTCATTAGGTTTTATTATTGTGTTTATTGACAAGTTTAATCAGGTGTGCTAGCTCTGGAACAGTTGAGGAGAGAATTCAGAACTACTGACTCAGTCAAGACCTCTCAGTCAAGACTTCTCAATTAACACAAGGCCATATCTGAGCCTTTCACAAGACACCATCACTGGCCATAGTCATATCTAATGTAATCTTCTTCTTCGTGTGGCTTTCATGTGGCTTTCTGGCAGACTAGGCGCTATGTTGCGTATTGCTGCCTTTCATAGTTTGGAAAGGGGAAATGGGGACAAAAGGAAATGGCATCCTACCCTGCAGTGTATACAGTATATACTACTATCCCCATCCCACTACTTTGGCCTCAACAGATCCTACCCCAGGTCATTGGGCTGGGAGGCTGGAACCCCTTCTCTCAAAAACCCCTGTAGTTCTTCTGCACTAAACTTCAGATCCATCTGTGTGTTACAGATTAATAACCAATATAGTCAATCTGGGTTAAGAAACCAACCATACTAAAGCACAAATGGTTGGTATCACTCTGTACAGGCATACTACTCACAGGGACACTTCAGACTTAAAGGGACCAAATGGTTGGACTCACAGGCCTACTACCTAAAGGGACCCTCTCAGACTCAAAGGAGCCCTCTCAGACTCAAAGGGCCCTCTCGGACGCAAAGGAGCCCCTCTCGGACTTCAAAGGGACCCTCTCGGACCTGGGAGCCTCTCGGACCTGGGGGGGACCCTCGGGCTCAAAGAGACCATTTAGGGCTCAAAGGAGCCATCTCGGACTCAAAGGGACCCTCTCGACACAAAGGGAGCCCTCTCGACTCAAAGGAGCCCCTCTCGGACTCAAAGGAGCCCTCTCGGACTCCAAAGGACCATTTCGGGCTCAAAGGAGCCATCTCGGACTCAAAGGGACCCTCTCGGACTCAAAGGGACCCTCTCGGACTCAAAGGGACCCTTTCGGGCTCAAAGGAGCCCTCTCGGACTCAAAGGGACCCTCTCGGACTCAAAGGGACCCCATCGGGCTCAAAGGGACTCCATCGGGCTCAAAGGGACCCCTCGGGCTCAAAGGGACCCTCTCGGACTCAAAGGGACCCTCTCGGACTCAAAGGGACCCTCTCGGACTCAAAGGGACCCCCTCGGGCTCAAAGGAGCCCTCTCGGGCTCAAAGGGACCCTCTCGGACTAAAAAAGGGACCCTCTTGGACTCAAAGGGACCCTCTCGGGCTCAAAGGGAACCCTTTCAGTCTCACCCTTAGTCCACCATCCTCTACTTTCCTCTCTGTCTCAGCATGACACTTCCTGCACTGCTCTCACCATAGAAACTTCAACCTGTCTCTGTCTCAGCATGACACTTCCTGCACTGCTCTCACCATAGAAACTTCAACCTGTCTCTGTCTCAGCATGACACTTCCTGCACTGCTCTCACCATGGAAACTTCAACCTGTCTCACTGTCTCAGCCAGACACTTCCTGCACTGCTCTCACCATGGAAACTTCAACCTGTCTCACTGTCTCAGCATGACACTTCCTGCACTGCTCTCACCATAGAAACTTCAACCTGTCTCTGTCTCAGCATGACACTTCCTGCACTGCTCTCACCATGGAAACCTCCACCTTAACACCCATAGGGTGGCGCACAATTGGCCCAGCGTTGTCTGGGTTAGGGAAGTGTTTGGTTGGGGTAGGCCGTCATTGTAAATAAGAATTTGTTCTTAATTGACTTGCCTAGTTAAATAAAGGTTTGATATTTTATTTTATTTTTTATGTCTCACTCGCACAGGACAGTTTTAATCCAACAAAACCACCTCCACAATTGAAACACTCCACTTTTTCCGTTGAAACTACACAATATTTTGTCCCATGCCGTCCTGCACACTTCTCACACCTCAGAATCTCCCTCCTATATACTGCTGCAACATGACAAATAAAACTAGCACCTGAAACACCATAGTGGGTTCGGAACAAAAGCTCTCACGGGATAACTCATGTACCCTAGCATGACATTATCCCACAAACACTCTACATCACAACTCAGAAGGACAGACAGGGTTTCTTAAATGTCTCATTCTTCGCACCAAACGGCGTGCGTTACAGACACCAGCGATCCCCATCTTCAGTTGATCCACTTTAACACTCAACCCCACCCCAGTTATCACACCTTTCAGTCGCACTCTGCTACAGAGAGCAAAGCAAAACAGCACTTCGGTCCCGAGTTATAACATGTGCGTAACACAAAAGATTAGATCAACAGTAATGAAACTCTCGCTCATGATTGCACAAAAAGAGCTGTGCGCAAACTATTCCAAGGAGCCTCCGCAGCTACATTTTAATTAAGGGTTCTTTAGGAAGAGTGATGGTTCTATGTGGAACCATACTGGCCCAAAGAACCATTGAAGGGCTCAAAAGGTTCTTTGTGCCAGTATGGTTCCACATAGAACCATCACCCTTCCCAAAGAACCCTTGAGGAACACTATGCAGCTTTGTTATCTGACTGAACACAGTTTGCATGTCTTATATTTCTATTTCTATAAATGTCCTGTCCAAGTGAAGAGCATCCAGGACGCCATCTGAGACATGGAGCAGAGGTTTAACTTCATGAGAGAGAATGAATCTGAATCTGTTCCTCTCTGTAGGCGTCTTCATCACTATGAACCCAGGTTACGCTGGCAGGACCACAACTACCTGAAACCTCAAGGCCCTGTTTAGGTAACACATCGACAAATGACAATGAACGTTATCATTATGGCGTGACATGGAGGTTTTGCAGCACAGCACAAACTGATCTGGGATCAGGCTAGCTCCATTATCTCCATATTGATGATCACACAAGAAAATTGCTTGATATAGAGGAAAAACTAAAGCTCACTAATAGAATATGACAGATCTGAATCACTAGCTAGGTTTCCATCCAATTGTTGACAGATTCCACTGTGATGACAGATTCCACTATGGTGACAGATTCCACTATGGTGACAGATTTCACTGTGGTGACAGATTTCATTGTGGTGACAGATTCCACTATGGTGACAGATTTCACTGTGGTGACAGATTTCACTGTGGTGACAGATTTCACTGTGGTGACAGATTCCACTATGGTGACAGATTCCACTGTGGTTACAGATTTTACTGTGGTGACAGATTTCATTGTGGTGACAGATTCCACTATGGTGACAGATTTCACTGTGGTGACAAATTTCATTGTGGTGACAGATTTCACAGTGGTGACAGATTTTACTGTGGTGACAGATTTCACTGTGGTGACAGATTTAATTGTGGTGACAGATTCCACTGTGGTGACAGATTTCACTGTGGTGACAGATTCCACTATGGTGACAGATGTTATTGTGGTGACAGATTTCACTGTGGTGACAGATTTAATTGTGGTGACAGATTCCACTATGGTGACAGATTTCACTGTGGTGACAGATTCCACTATGGTGACAGATTGTATTGTGGTGACAGATTTCACTGTAGTGACAGATTTAATTGTGGTGACAGATTCCACTATGGTGACAGATTCCACTATGGTGACAGATTCCACTGTGGTGACAGATTCCACTGTGGTGACAGATTCCACTGTGGTGACAGATTTCATTGTGGTGACAGATTCCACTATGGTGACAGATTCCACTGTGGTGACAGATTTCACTGTGGTGACAGATTTCATTGTGGTGACAGATTCCGCTATGGTGACAGATTTTATTGTGGTGACAGATTTCACTGTGGTGACAGATTCCACTATGGTGACAGATTCCACTATGGTGACAGATTCCACTGTGGTGACAGATTCCACTGTGGTGACAGATTCCACTATGGTGACAGATTCCACTATGGTGACAGATTTCACTGTGGTGGCAGATTGGATTATGGTGACAGATTCCACTGTGGTGACAGATTTTACTGTGGTGACAGATTTAATTGTGGTGACAGATTCCACTATGGTGACAGATTCCACTATGGTGACAGATTTCACTGTGGTGACAGATTTCACTATGGTGACATATTTTATTGTGGTGACAGATTTCACTATGGTGACATATTTTATTGTGGTGACAGATTCCACTATGGTGACAGATTCCACTATGGTGACAGATTCCACTGTGGTGACAGATTGCACTGTGGTGACAGATTGCACTGTGGTGACAGATTCCACTGTGGTGACAGATTCCACAATGGTGACAGATTTTACTATGGTGACAGATTCCACAATGGTGACAGATTTTACTGTGGTGGCAGATTGCACTATGGTGACAGATTCCACTGTGGTGACAGATTTCACTGTGGTGACAGATTTCATTGTGGTGACAGATTTCACTATGGTGACAGATTCCACTATGGTGACAGATTTCATTGTGGTGACAGATTTTATTGTGGTGACAGATTTCACTGTGGTGACAGATTTCACTGTGGTGACAGATTTAATTGTGGTGACAGATTCCACTATGGTGACAGATTCCACTGTGGTGACAGATTTCACTATGGTGACATATTTTATTGTGGTGACAGATTTCACTATGGTGACATTTTATTGTGGTGACATATTTCACTGTGGTGACAGATTTAATTGTGGTGACAGATTCCACTATGGTGACAGATTTCACTGTGGTGACAGATTTCATTGAGGTGACATATTCCACTATGGTGACAGATTTCACTGTGGTGACAGATTTCATTGTGGTGACAGATTCCACTATGGTGACAGATTTTATTGTGGTGACTGTTACGAATCCCTTTTGGCCCGACAGTCTAGGGGGGATGGTAATGAGACCCGTAACATAACTCATGCAAATTATTATTGTGACAAAGTAAAAGTGTAAACGAAATAACCACGACAACAGAAATCTACCGTCAAACTCCAGGTTTATTTATAAACACACGGTAATGGGCGGAGCAGGAAAAGGGGCTGAGCTGGACCCAAGGAAAGAAACAATAAGTATTCAAAAACACCCCTAAGCTAGACTAGCCTACTTTAACAACAGCTAACTAACTAACCAAAAATACAGTGGGTGGTCCGCCCAGTTCTAACTAGTGTATTTAACAAAGTTCACCTACGGGTAGTGTATGCCCATGGGCGACTTGTCTTGGTTTCCCCTTTTCCCACCAGCAACAAACAAACACCATAACCAAAAACAATACTCACAGGTGATGACAAAGTGCTATGAGGTGTTTAAACAAAAGAGAGGTTAAGACACAAAGCGAGAGTGAAACACAGAGACCTACAGACATGGCATTTACAGAGAGATTGAGCTCTAGAACAAATGATGGTTGTTTTTAAACCATGGAGAAGGAACTGTGATAGGTTAGGAAATAGGAGGAGGTGTGTCTTCTGATTGATGATTGATTGTTGACTGATTGGAGAGTGATGATTTTCACCTGTGAGGGTGAGAAGGAGAGAAAAGAAACACACACACACAGGATACACACACAGGATAACTGTATCCGTAACAGTGACAGATTCCACTATGGTGACAGATTTCACTGTGGTGACAGATTCCATTGTGGTGACAGATTTCACTGTGGTGACAGATTTAATTGTGGTGACAGATTCCACTGTGGTGACAGATTCCACTATGGTGACAGATTCCACTGGTGACAGTGGAAGCCTGAAATGTGGCAAAAGGTCGCAAAGTTCAAGGGGGCCGAATACTTTCGCAAGGCACTGTATATGTATTTGCAAAAAAATATAAGGAGGATTGGAAGTGTTGAGGACAATTAAATTGATGGAAGCCACAATATATCTGCAAAATTAAAGCTGATCTGCCCACTATAAACAAGAAAAAAAGAAAAAAAAAAGTGTGCAGATTCATTTTGTTTTCTTTGTTTCAAACTAACCATGCCTATTCCTTCCATTACATCTCTTTTTCATGTTCTTGTAATGCACAAGACATTCAGCCACTCAGAGTCAGAAAATGACTCAAAAATATAGTAATGTTCCTTCTCTCTCTGTCATCCATGACCACTATGACTAGGGGTTGAGGGCCATCAAGTCTGACCTGGTGGTGTCTGGCTCTCTGTCCTCCATGACCATTATGACTAGGGGTTGAGGGCCATCAAGTCTGACCTGGTGGTGTCTGGCTCTCTGTCCTCCAGGACCACTATGACTAGGGGTTGAGGGCCATCAAGTCTGACCTGGTGGTGTCTGGCTCTCTGTCCTCCAGGACCACTATGACTAGGGGTTGAGGGCCATCAAGTCTGACCTGGTGGTGTCTGGCTCTCTGTCCTCCATGACCATTATGACTAGGGGTTGAGGGCCATCAAGTCTGACCTGGTGGTTTCTGGCTCTCTGTCCTCCATGACCACTATGACTAGGCGTTGAGGGCCATCAAGTCTGACCTGGTGGTGTCTGGCTCTCTGTCCTCCATGACCATTATGACTAGGCGTTGAGGGCCATCAAGTCTGACCTGGTGGTTTCTGGCTCTCTGTCCTCCATGACCACTATGACTAGG
>NW_027016032.1:0-10548 GCF_036934945.1 Oncorhynchus masou masou | reverse complement strand
CTTGAAACTCCCCATCCCGGATCCGGGTTTTGTGACTAAAGCCTCAGGCTCATTAGCATAACGCAACGTTAACGATTTCTGAAAATCGCAAATAAAATGAAAATAATGCGTCTGCTCTCAAGCTTAGCCTTTTCTTAACAACACTGTCATCTCAGATTTTCAAAATATGCTTTTGAACCATAGAAATTGACTAATTTGTGTAAGAGTATGCAAAGCTAGCATAGCATTTTGAGTAGCATTTAGCACGCAACATTTTCTACAAAACCAGATAACCAAATAAATAAAATCATTTACCTTTGAAGAGCTTCTGATGTTTTCAATGAGGAGACTCTCAGTTACATACCAAATGCGCAGTTTTTCCTGAAAGCTGTCTCATGTGTAGGAGAAATCGCTCCGTTTTCTACATTGCGTCTGGCTACCGAAACGTAACCGAAAATTCAGTCACCTACAACGTAAAACTTTTTCCGGATTAACTACATAATATCGACCGAGAACATGGCAAACGTTGTTTGGAATCAATCCTCAAGGTGTTTTTTCACATATCTCTTCATTGATATGCAGTTCGTGGAAGCTTGCTTTCCTCTCTGTATCGCATGGAAAAATACTGGCAGGTGACTTTTGCACCAATTTCGGCTGCAGGACACCGGGCGGACACCTGGTAAATGTGGTCTCTTATGGTCAATCTTCCAATGATCTGCCTACAAATACGTCACAATGCTGCAGACACCTTGGGGAAACGACAGAAAGGGCAGGCTCATTCCTCTGCATTCACAGCCATATAAGGAGACAATGGAAAACAGAGCCTCAAAAATCCTTGTCATTTCCTGGATGCCATCTCATCTTGGTTTTGCCTGAAGCTCACGTTCTAGGGCACGCACAGAGAATATCTTGGTATTTCTGGACACGTCAGAGTGTTTTCTTTCGAATGCTATCAAGAGAGATACTTCAGTGTAAGTTGATAGGACAAGTCACACACACACACTATATATTTTAAGGACATAATCTCTTAGAGGTATGTGAGAAATTCCTACCCCACACTGCCATTCACTTTAATAAACAGTTGAGCAACACCACACACACACACACCCCTCCCCCCCACACCACACACACACACACACACACACACCCCTCCCCCACACCACACACACACACACACACACACCCCCTCCCCCACACACACACACACACCCCTCCCCCCACACCAAACCCAGCAAGAGGAGAAATCCTAAACCTGAAAACATACAAGGTAAGAAACCTGTTTCTACAAGACTCTCTCCTCTCCTCTCTTCCTTCTCTCTGTCTCTCTCCCTCTCTCTCTTTCCTTCTCTGAACTGCATTCCTCCCTCCGCGGTTCATGTACTGAGTGCTCTCTTTCCTTCTCTCTCTTTCTCTCTTTCCTTCTCTCCCTCTCTTTCCTTCTTTCTCTGAACTGCATTCCTCCCTCCGCGGTTCATGTACCGAGTGCTCTCTTTCTTCTCTCCTCCTCTTTCCTTCTCTCTCCCTCTCCCCCTCCTCTCTTTCCTTCTCTCCCCCTCTCTTTCCTTCTCTCCCCCTCTCTTTCCTTCTTCCCCTCTTTCCTTCTCTCTCCCCTCTCTCTTTCCTTCTCTCTCCCTCTCTTTCCTTCTCTCCCTCTCTCTTTCCTTCTCTCCCTCTCTCTTTCCTTCTCTCCCCTCTCTTTCCTTCTCTCCCCCCTTCTTTCCCTCTCTTTCCTTCTCTCCCTCTCTCTCTTCCTTCTCTCCCTCTCTCTTTCCTTCTCTCCCTCTCTCTTTCCTTCTCTCTTCCTTCTCTCCCTCTCTTCTTTCCTTCTCTCCCTCTCTCTCTTTCCTTCTCTCCCCCTCTCTTTCCTTCTCTCCCTCTCTTTCCTTCTCTCCCTCTCTCTTTCCTTCTTCCTCTCTCTTTCCTTCTCTCTCCCCTCTTTCCTTCTCTTCCCCTTCTTTCCCCCTCTCTTTCCTTCTCTCTCCCTCTCTCCTTCTCTCTCCCTCTCTCTTTCCTTCTCTCCCCTCTCTTTCCTTCTCTCTTTCCCTTCTCTCCCTCTCTCTCTTTCCTTCTCTCCCTCTCTTTCCTTCTCTCCCCCTCTCTTCCTTCTCTCCCTCTCTTTCCTTCTCTCCCTCTCTTTCCTTCTCTCCCTCTCTCTCTTTCCTTCTCTTCCCCCTTCTTTCCCCTCTCTTTCCTTCTCTCCCCTCTCTCTTTCCTTCTCTCCCTCTCTCTTTCCTTCTCTCTCACCCTCTCTCTTTCCCCTCTCTTTTCCTCTTCTCTCCTCTCTCTTCCTTCCTCCCTCTCTCTTTCCTCTCTCCCTCTCTTTCCTTCTCTCCCCCTTCTTTCCCCCCTCTTTCCTTCTCTCTCTTCTCTTTCCTCTCTCTCCCTCTCTCTTTCCTTCTCTCACCCTCCTCTTTCCCTCTCTCTTTCCTTCTCCCTCTCTTTCCCTTCTCTCCCCCTCTCTTTCCTTCTCTCCTCTCTCTCTTTTCCTTCTCTCCCTCTCCTCTTTCCTTCTCCCTCTCTCTTTCCTTCTCTCCCTCTCTTCCTTCTCTCCTCTCTCTCTTTCCTTCTCTCCCTCTCTCTTTCCTTCTCTCCCTCTCTTTCCTTCTCTCCCCCTTCTTCCCCTCTCTTTCCTTCTCTCCTCTCTCTTTCCTTCTCTCCCTCTCTCTTCCTTTCTCTCACCCTCTCTTTCCCTCTCTTCCTTCTCTCTCCTCTCTCTTCCTTCTCTCCCCTCTCTTTCCTTCTCTCCCTCTCTCTTTCCTTCTCTCCCTCTTCCTTCTCTCTCTCTCTCTTCCTTCTCTCCCCCCCCTCTCTCTTCCTTCTCTCTCCCCTTCTTTTCACCTCTCTCTCCTTCTTTCCTCCTCTCTTCCTTCTCTCCCCTCTCTTTCCTTCCTCTCTCCCTCTCTTTCCTTCTCTCCCTCTCTTCCTTCTCTCCTCTCTCTTTCCTTCTCTCCCTCTCTCTTTCCTTCTCTGAACTGCATTCCTCCCTCTGCGGTTCATGTACCGAGTGCTCTCTCGTTCCGTCTTTCGGTCCTCTCTGCTCTCTATCACTTCCTGTGTGGTTTTAATGAGGGTAACACATGTCCCTGGGGCCGGCTGGTTAAAGTAACTACCCCTGACACTTCCCATGTAGATTAACACTGGGAGGGAGAGGCAGCAACAGACACCGATACAGATTCACTACTATAACAGCTGCTGCTGCCTGCCAGTCCATGGAGACACGGTCACACACACACACACACACACACACACACACACACACACACACAGAGGGACAGGCCATGGAGACATTAGGCTACATGACACACACACAGAGAGGGACAGACACCAGCCTTCATTAGGCTACAAGACAGACAGAGACAGACAAACAGACAGACAGACAGACAGACAGACAGACAGACAGACAGACAGACAGACAGAGAGACAGACAGACAGACAGACAGACAGACAGACAGAGACGTGAAGTCAGAAGTTCACCTTAGCCAAACACATTTAAACTACATTTTTGGTACAATTCCTGACATTTAATCATTGTAAAAAACTCCAGGTCAGCTGTGTCTGACTCCAGGTCAGCTGTGTCTGACTCAGGTCTGCTGTGTCTGACTCAGGTCTGCTGTGTCTGACTCCAGGTCTGACTCCAGGTCAGCTGTGTCTGACTCCAGGTCTGCTGTGTCTGACTCCAGGTCTGCTGTGTCTGACTCCAGGTCTGCTGTGTCTGACTCCAGGTCTGACTCCAGGTCAGCTGTGTCTGACTCCAGGTCTGCTGTGTCTGACTCCAGGTCTGCTGTGTCTGACTCCAGGTCTGACTCCAGGTCAGCTGTGTCTGACTCCAGGTCTGCTGTGTCTGACTCCAGGTCTGACTCCAGGTCAGCTGTGTCTGACTCCAGGTCAGCTGTGTCTGACTCCAGGTCTGACTCCAGGTCAGCTGTGTCTGACTCCAGGTCTGCTGTGTCTGACTCCAGGTCAGCTGTGTCTGACTCCAGGTCAGCTGTGTCTGACTCCAGGTCTGCTGTGTCTGACTCCAGGTCAGCTGTGTCTGACTCCAGGTCTGCTGTGTCTGACTCCAGGTCTGACTCCAGGTCAGCTGTGTCTGACTCCAGGTCTGCTGTGTCTGACTCCAGGTCAGCTGTGTCTGACTCCAGGTCTGACTCCAGGTCAGCCGTGTCTGACTCCAGGTCTGCTGTGTCTGACTCCAGGTCAGCTGTGTCTGACTCCAGGTCTGCTGTGTCTGACTCCAGGTCTGACTCCAGGTCAGCGGTGTCAGACTCCAGGTCAGCTGTGTCTGACTCCAGGTCAGCTGTGTCTGACTCCAGGTCAGCTGTGTCTGACTCCAGGTCAGCTGTGTCTGACTCCAGGTCAGCTGTGTCTGACTCCAGGTCTGACTCCAGGTCAGCTGTGTCTGACTCCAGGTCAGCTGTGTCTGACTCCAGGTCAGCTGTGTCTGACTCCAGGTCAGCTGTGTCTGACTCCAGGTCTGACTCCAGGTCTGCTGTGTCTGACTCCAGGTCATGCTGTGTCTGACTCCAGGTCTGACTCCAGGTCTGCTGTGTCTGACTCCAGGTCAGCTGTGTCTGACTCCCAGGTCTGACTCCAGGTCTGCTGTGTCTGACTCCAGGTCAGCTGTGTCTGACTCCAGGTCAGCTGTGTCTGACTCCAGGTCTGACTCCAGGTCAGCTGTGTCTGACTCCAGGTCAGCTGTGTTCGACTCCAGGTCTGACTCCAGGTCTGCTGTGTCAGACCCAGGTCTGCTGTGTCTGACTCCAGGTCTGACTCCAGGTCAGCTGTGTCTGACTCCAGGTCAGCTGTGTCTGACTCCAGGTCAGCTGTGTCTGATCCCAGGTCAGCTGTGTCTGACTCAGGTCTGACTCCAGGTCTGCTGTGTCTGACTCCAGGTCTGACTCCAGGTCTGCTGTGTCTGACTCCAGGTCTGACTCCAGGTCTGACTCCAGGTCTGACTCCAGGTCAGCTGTGTCTGACTCCAGGGTCAGCTGTGTCTGACTCCAGGTCTGACTCCAGGTCTGCTGTGTCTGACTCCAGGTCTGACTCCAGGTCTGCTGTGTCTGACTCCAGGTCAGCTGTGTCTGACTCCAGGTCAGCTGTGCTGTGTCTGACTCCAGGTCAGCTGTGTCTGACTCCAGGTCAGCTGTGTCTGACTCCAGGTCAGCTGTGTCTGACTCCAGGTCAGCTGTGTCTGACTCCAGGTCTGCTGTGTCAGACTCCAGGTCTGCTGTCTGGTCTGTCTCCAGGTCAGCTGTGTCTGACTCCAGGTCTGACTCCAGGTCAGCCTGTGTCTGACTCCAGGTCTGCTGTGTCTGACTCCAGGTCTGACTCCAGGTCAGCTGTGTCTGGACTCCAGGTCTGAGGTCTGTGTCTGACTCCAGGTCAGCTGTGTCTGACTCCAGGTCAGCTGTGTCTGACTCCAGCCAGCTGTGTCTGACTCCAGGTCTGACTCCAGGCTGTCAGCTGTGTCTGACTCCAGGCTCAGCTGGGTGTCTGACTCCAGGTCTGACTCAGGTCAGCTGTGTCTGACTCCAGGTCAGCTGTGTCTGACTCCAGGTCTGCTGTGTCTGACCTCCAGGTCAGCTGTGTCTGACTCCAGGTCAGCTGTGTCTGACTCCAGGTCTGCTGTGTCTGACTCCAGGTCTGCTGTGTCTGACTCCAGGTCAGCTGTGTCTGACTCCAGGTCCGACTCCAGTGTCTGACTCCAGGTCAGCTGTGTCTGACTCCAGGTCAGCTGTGTCTGACTCCAGGTCAGCTGTGTCTGACTCCCAGGTCTGACTCCAGGTCAGCTGTGTCTGACTCCAGGTCAGCTGTGTCTGACTCCAGGTCTGACTCCAGGTCAGCTGTGTCTGACTCCAGGTCAGCTGTGTCTGACTCCAGGTCTGCTGTGTCTGACTCCAGGTCTGCTGTGTCTGACTCCAGGTCAGCTGTGTCTGACTCCAGGTCTGCTGTGTCTGACTCCAGGTCAGCTGTGTCTGACTCCAGGTCCTGACTCCAGGTCAGCTGTGTCTGACTCCAGGTCTGACTCCAGGTCAGCTGTGTCTGACTCCAGGTCTGCTGTGTCTGACTCCAGGTCTGACTCCAGGTCAGCTGTGTCTGACTCCAGGTCTGCTGTGTCTGACTCCAGGTCAGCTGTGTCTGACTCCAGGTCAGCTGTGTCTGACTCCAGGTCAGCTGTGTCTGACTCCAGGTCAGCTGTGTCTGACTCCAGGTCAGCTGTGTCTGACTCCAGGTCAGCTGTGTCTGACTCCAGGTCAGCTGTGTCTGACTCCAGGTCTGACTCCAGGTCAGCTGTGTCTGACTCCAGGTCTGACTCCAGGTCAGCTGTGTCTGACTCCAGGTCAGCTGTGTCTGACTCCAGGTCTGCTGTGTCTGACTCCAGGTCTGACTCCAGGTCTGCTGTGTCTGACTCCAGGTCTGACTCCAGGTCAGCTGTGTCTGACTCCAGGTCAGCTGTGTCTGACTCCAGGTCAGCTGTGTCTGACTCCAGGTCAGCTGTGTCTGACTCCAGGTCTGGACTCCAGGTCAGCTGTGTCTGACTCCAGGTCCTGACTCCAGGTCTGACTCCAGGTCTGCTGTGTCTGACTCCAGGTCAGCTGTGTCTGACTCCAGGTCTGACTCCAGGTCTGACTCCAGGTCAGCTGTGTCTGACTCCAGGTCAGCTGTGTCTGACTCCAGGTCAGCTGTGTCTGACTCCAGGTCAGCTGTGTCTGACTCCAGGTCTGACTCCAGGTCAGCTGTGTCTGACTCCAGGTCTGACTCCAGGTCAGCTGTGTCTGACTCCAGGTCTGACTCCAGGTCAGCTGTGTCTGACTCCAGGTCTGCTGTGTCTGACTCCAGGTCTGCTGTGTCTGACTCCAGGTCTGACTCCAGGTCAGCTGTGTCTGACTCCAGGTCAGCTGTGTCTGACTCCAGGTCTGACTCCAGGTCAGCTGTGTCTGACTCCAGGTCTGACTCCAGGTCTGCTGTGTCTGACTCCAGGTCTGACTCCAGGTCTGCTGTGTCTGACTCCAGGTCTGACTCCAGGTCTGCTGTGTCTGACTCCAGGTCTGCTGTTTCTGACTCCAGGTCTGCTGTGTCTGACTCCAGGTCTGCTGTTTCTGACTCCAGGTCAGCTGTGTCTGACTCCAGGTCAGCTGTGTCTGACTCCAGGTCTGACTCCAGGTCAGCTGTGTCTGACTCCAGGTCAGCTGTGTCTGACTCCAGGTCAGCTGTGTCTGACTCCAGGTCTGACTCCAGGTCTGCTGTGTCTGACTCCAGGTCAGCTGTGTCTGACTCCAGGTCAGCTGTGTCTGACTCCAGGTCTGCTGTGTCTGACTCCAGGTCTGCTGTGTCTGACTCCAGGTCAGCTGTGTCTGACTCCAGGTCTGACTCCAGGTCTGCTGTGTCTGACTCCAGGTCTGCTGTGTCTGACTCCAGGTCTGCTGTGTCTGACTCCAGGTCTGACTCCAGGTCAGCTGTGTCTGACTCCAGGTCAGCTGTGTCTGACTCCAGGTCTGCTGTGTCTGACTCCAGGTCAGCTGTGTCTGACTCCAGGTCAGCTGTGTCTGACTCCAGGTCAGCTGTGTCTGACTCCAGGTCTGACTCCAGGTCAGCTGTGTCTGACTCCAGGTCTGACTCCAGGTCAGCTGTGTCTGACTCCAGGTCTGACTCCAGGTCAGCTGTGTCTGACTCCAGGTCAGCTGTGTCTGACTCCAGGTCAGCTGTGTCTGACTCCAGGTCTGCTGTGTCTGACTCCAGGTCTGACTCCAGGTCAGCTGTGTCTGACTCCAGGTCAGCTGTGTCTGACTCCAGGTCAGCTGTGTCTGACTCCAGGTCAGCTGTGTCTGACTCCAGGTCTGCTGTGTCTGACTCCAGGTCTGCTGTGTCTGACTCCAGGTCTGACTCCAGGTCTGCTGTGTCTGACTCCAGGTCAGCTGTGTCTGACTCCAGGTCAGCTGTGTCTGACTCCAGGTCAGCTGTGTCTGACTCCAGGTCAGCTGTGTCTGACTCCAGGTCAGCTGTGTCTGACTCCAGGTCAGCTGTGTCTGACTCCAGGTCTGCTGTGTCTGACTCCAGGTCAGCTGTGTCTGACTCCAGGTCTGCTGTGTCTGACTCCAGGTCTGACTCCAGGTCAGCTGTGTCTGACTCCAGGTCTGCTGTGTCTGACTCCAGGTCTGCTGTGTCTGACTCCAGGTCTGACTCCAGGTCAGCTGTGTCTGACTCCAGGTCTGACTCCAGGTCAGCTGTGTCTGACTCCAGGTCAGCTGTGTCTGACTCCAGGTCTGACTCCAGGTCTAGCTGTGTCTGACTCCAGGTCAGCTGTGTCTGACTCCAGGTCAGCTGTGTCTGACTCCAGGTCAGCTGTGTCTGACTCCAGGTCAGCTGTGTCTGACTCCAGGTCTGACTCCAGGTCAGCTGTGTCTGACTCCAGGTCAGCTGTGTCTGACTCCAGGTCAGCTGTGTCTGACTCCAGGTCTGACTCCAGGTCTGCTGTGTCTGACTCCAGGTCTGACTCCAGGTCAGCTGTGTCTGACTCCAGGTCAGCTGTGTCTGACTCCAGGTCAGCTGTGTCTGACTCCAGGTCTGCTGTGTCTGACTCCAGGTCAGCTGTGTCTGACTCCAGGTCTGACTCCAGGTCAGCTGTGTCTGACTCCAGGTCTGACTCCAGGTCAGCTGTGTCTGACTCCAGGTCAGCTGTGTCTGACTCCAGGTCAGCTGTGTCTGACTCCAGGTCTGCTGTGTCTGACTCCAGGTCTGACTCCAGGTCAGCTGTGTCTGACTCCAGGTCAGCTGTGTCTGACTCCAGGTCAGCTGTGTCTGACTCCAGGTCAGCTGTGTCTGACTCCAGGTCTGACTCCAGGTCTGACTCCAGGTCTGACTCCAGGTCAGCTGTGTCTGACTCCAGGTCTGACTCCAGGTCAGCTGTGTCTGACTCCAGGTCAGCTGTGTCTGACTCCAGGTCTGACTCCAGGTCTGACTCCAGGTCAGCTGTGTCTGACTCCAGGTCAGCTGTGTCTGACTCCAGGTCAGCTGTGTCTGACTCCAGGTCAGCTGTGTCTGACTCCAGGTCTGACTCCAGGTCTGACTCCAGGTCTGACTCCAGGTCAGCTGTGTCTGACTCCAGGTCAGCTGTGTCTGACTCCAGGTCAGCTGTGTCTGACTCCAGGTCTGACTCCAGGTCTGACTCCAGGTCTGACTCCAGGTCTGACTCCAGGTCTGACTCCAGGTCTGACTCCAGGTCAGCTGTGTCTGACTCCAGGTCAGCTGTGTCTGACTCCAGGTCTGCTGTGTCTGACTCCAGGTCTGACTCCAGGTCAGCTGTGTCTGACTCCAGGTCAGCTGTGTCTGACTCCAGGTCAGCTGTGTCTGACTCCAGGTCTGACTCCAGGTCTGCTGTGTCTGACTCCAGGTCAGCTGTGTCTGACTCCAGGTCTGACTCCAGGTCAGCTGTGTCTGACTCCAGGTCAGCTGTGTCTGACTCCAGGTCTGCTGTGTCTGACTCCAGGTCAGCTGTGTCTGACTCCAGGTCAGCTGTGTCTGACTCCAGTGTCTGACTCCAGGTCAGCTGTGTCTGACTCCAGGTCTGCTGTGTCTGACTCCAGGTCTGACTCCAGGTCAGCTGTGTCTGACTCCAGGTCAGCTGTGTCTGACTCCAGGTCTGCTGTGTCTGACTCCAGGTCAGCTGTGTCTGACTCCAGGTCAGCTGTGTCTGACTCCAGGTCTGACTCCAGGTCAGCTGTGTCTGACTCCAGGTCAGCTGTGTCTGACTCCAGGTCAGCTGTGTCTGACTCCAGGTCTGCTGTGTCTGACTCCAGGTCTGACTCCAGGTCAGCTGTGTCTGACTCCAGGTCAGCTGTGTCTGACTCCAGGTCTGACTCCAGGTCAGCTGTGTCTGACTCCAGGTCAGCTGTGTCTGACTCCAGGTCAGCTGTGTCTGACTCCAGGTCTCAGGTCTGACTCCAGGTCTGACTCCAGGTCTGCTGTGTCTGACTCCAGGTCTGACTCCAGGTCAGCTGTGTCTGACTCCAGGTCATGCTGTGTCTGACTCCAGGTCAGCTGTGTCTGACTCCAGGTCTGACTCCAGTGTTCTGACTCCAGGTCTGACTCCAGGTCAGCTGTGTCTGACTCCAGGTCTGACTCCAGGTCAGCTGTGTCTGACTCCAGGTCAGCTGTGTCTGACTCCAGGTCTGACTCCAGGTCTGACTCCAGGTCAGCTGTGTCTGACTCCAGGTCAGCTGTGTCTGACTCCAGGTCAGCTGTGTCTGACTCCAGGTCAGCTGTGTCTGACTCCAGGTCTGACTCCAGGTCTGACTCCAGTGTCTGACTCCAGGTCAGCTGTGTCTGACTCCAGGTCTGCTGTGTCTGACTCCAGGTCAGCTGTGTCTGACTCCAGGTCTGACTCCAGGTCAGCTGTGTCTGACTCCAGGTCTGACTCCAGGTCTGACTCCAGGTCTGACTCCAGGTCTGACTCCAGGTCGAGCTGTGTCTGACTCCAGGTCTGCTGTGTCTGGACCTCCAGGTCTGACTCCAGGTCTGCTGTGTCTGACTCCAGGTCAGCTGTGTCTGACTCCATGTCTGACTCCAGGTCAG
>NW_027016031.1:0-10552 GCF_036934945.1 Oncorhynchus masou masou | reverse complement strand
CCTCTTATACACTATATTAGACCCAGCCTTTGGAACTTTGGTTTTCCTAGACATGGCTAGTATGTTGTGATCACTACATCCTATGGATTTGGATACTGTTTTAAATCAAATATCTGCAGTGTTAGTAAAGATGTGATCAATACATGTTTATTATTTAATTCCTGTCCTGTTTGTAACTACCCTGGTAGGTTGACTGGCAACCTGATCCAGGTAGCAGGCATTGGTTTCAGATTTTTTAATTATTGAAGAGAACTTGATGATAGCAAGTCAATATTTAAATCACCCAGAAAATATACTTTGTTGATATCACATACATTATCAAGCATTTCACACATATTATCCAGATACTGACTGTTAGCACTTGGTAGCCTATAGCAGCTTCCCACAATAATGGGCTTTAGGTGAGGCAGTTGAACCTGTAGCCATATTACTTCAACAGTATTTCACATTAGATCGTCTCTAAGCTTTACAGGAATGTGGTTCTGAATATAGACCCCAACACCGCCTCCGTTGGCATTTCTGTCTTTTCGGTAGATTTTATAAACATGCATTGCTACCACTGTATCATCAAAGGTATTATCTAAGTGAGTTTCAGAGATATAGTGAGAAAATGAATGTCATCGGTTACAAGCAAGTTATTGACTTCATGGACCTTGTTTCTTAGGCTCATATGTTAATATGGGCTACTTTTAGACTTTTCTGGTTAACTTGATTGTTTTAATGGTGTTACTGGGAAGCTTATCAGAGATAGAGCTTATTCATGTATTGACAGGAGCTGATAGTGCGGGAGTGGCTGCATAAAGTGGTGTTGCTACTAGTGCACACTGCCTCAGTGCTGGCAGTGTAACTGAATAGCTCATGATTCTCTTACAATAACCGCAGGATAAACAAATGTATTCGGTGCAGTTAGAGGTACATAAATGAAATGACTTACATGCGTGAATGCCTCTAAGATCATGACGTATGTCATTATGACGACTCGTTGTGCAGTGGAACTAATGAGGGTCTTGAATCAGTTACCAGTGACGTTTCAACACGGCCTTGAATGCAAGTCCAGGAGCCAAGATGATTTGCATGGACTCCATCATTCCTGTAAGAAGTATCTTCTGTTTCAATACAAGTGACTCCAGCAGAGCTACAGTAGTATTTTAGCCAGATGTGTAATGCCAGCAGTCTGCTGAATCTTTCCACCCACTGTCCAATGATGGTACTGGACCTGAAAGTATTGGCTGGGCCACTCAAGGACATTCAGAGACTTGTCCCAAGCCATCCTGCATTGTCTTGGCATGTGCATAGGGTCGTTGTCCTGTTAGAAGGTGAACCTTTGCCCCCAGTCTGAGGTCTGATCACTCTGGAGCATGTTTTCACTAATGGATCTCCCTGTTCTTTCCCCGTTCATCTTTCCCTCGATCCTGACTAGTCTCCCAGTCCCTGACGAAAAATATCCCCACAGTATGATGCTGCCCCGCCATGCTTCAATGTAGGGATGGTGCCAGGGATGGTCCTCAAGACGTGATGCTCTGTTATTCAGGCCAAGGAGTTCAATCTTGGTTTTATCAGACGAGAGAATCTTGTTTCTCATGATCTGAGAGTCTTTAGGTGCTCTTTGGGCAAACTCCAAGCAGGCTGTCATGCTTTTCACTGAGGAGTGGCTGCTAGCATTGCAGGCCCCCACCAGCAGCCAGACAACCACTGCGCCAATCACCATACTTTCCTGAGATTCGCCAACAAGGAACAGAGTACACAGGTGGTGAAAATCAACACCTTACAAGGAAACGTCAGCTGTGCGTTGCGAACTGTTCCCATTTTTCAGAACACAGAATTGAGACCGCGCGTGGGTTAGGAGACTAAGCAGGATCATATTGAGTTGTTTGGAGAGACTGCGCTGGGATGTTCAGAGGATATTCTTTATATACTTCATTTACTTTAGTTTATGTGATCACAGCTGTAACTATTATCCACCTATACCCAGAGATGACTTGCACTAGAGTTTGATTACTGTTTAACTAGTACCTTAAATCTACTGACATGGAACTGCTCATGGGCTAGGTCATGCAATCCATAATGGAAAAAGATACTGATGGTTCCGGGTTGGAGCGAGCGGTCGCATCTACACTTCGGTCCGCAGGTAGTATAACTTTTCATTACATTTTCATTACATTTCATTATAGTACAACGGTTTGATTTGTCTAATCTTAGCAATTTCTTCTTAGCTAGCTACATAGCCGTCTTTGTATCAAAGATAATTGCGTAATTATCGTATTTCGTCGTCCTAACGTAGTCTACACTGCTATCTGCCCAGCAGCTAGCTAACGTCCACCGTCTACTAGCACTGTAGAAACTATTACACTCAACTGAACGACTCGATTAGTGTAGTGTTAGCTAGCTACATAGTTGTCTTTGCTGTCTTCGTATCCAAGATAATTGTGTAGTTTAGAGTGTGTAGACTTAGAGTGATTATCTTAATTTACCGAGGTTAGCTAGCCAGCTATTTGTCGTCCTTAACGTAGGAGATACTGCTAGCTAGCTAGCCAACAGCTAGCCAACGTCTACCGAATTGAACTTCAACTACCCGGTCAACATTCCGCTTCGCTCCACAGGTAGTATCACATTTTCATTTCACTTCATTACAGTACAACGGTTTGATTTGTTTGATCGTAGCTAGCTAGCTACATAGCCGTCTTTGTATCTAAGACAATTGTGTAGTCTAGAGCGATTTTCTAGGTTAGCTAGCCAGCTATTGTCGTTCTTTTAACGTAACGTAACGTAATCAACACTGCTAGCTAGCCAGCTAGCCCCGAATAGCAGCACTGTAGAAACTATTACACTCGACGGAACGACTTGATTAGTGTAGTGTCAACAACGCAGCCACTGCCAGCTAGCCTACAAAGTCAACAACGCAGCCACTGCCAGCTAGCCTACTCCAGCAGTACTGTATCATTTCAATCATTTTAGTCAATAAGATTCTTGCTACGTAAGCTTAACTTTCTGAACATTCGAGACGTGTAGTCCACTTGTCATTCCAATCTCCTTTGCATTAGCGTAGCCTCTTCTGTAGCCTGTCAACTATGTGTCTATCTATCCCTGTTCTCTCCTCTCTGCACAGACCATACAAACGCTCCACACCGCGTGGCCGCGGCCACCCTAATCTGGTGGTCCCAGCGCGCACGACCCACGTGGAGTTCCAGGTCTCCGGTAGCCTCTGGAACTGCCGATCTGCGGCCAACAAGGCAGAGTTCATCTCAGCCTATGCCTCCCTCCAGTCCCTCGACTTCTTGGCACTGACGGAAACATGGATCACCACAGATAACACTGCTACTCCTACTGCTCTCTCTTCGTCCGCCCACGTGTTCTCGCACACCCGAGAGCTTCTGGTCAGCGGGGTGGTGGCACCGGGATCCTCATCTCTCCCAAGTGGTCATTCTCTCTTTCTCCCCTTACCCATCTGTCTATCGCCTCCTTTGAATTCCATGCTGTCACAGTTACCAGCCCTTTCAAGCTTAACATCCTTATCATTTATCGCCCTCCAGGTTCCCTCGGAGAGTTCATCAATGAGCTTGATGCCTTGATAAGCTCCTTTCCTGAGGACGGCTCACCTCTCACAGTCCTGGGCGACTTTAACCTCCCCACGTCTACCTTTGACTCATTCCTCTCTGCCTCCTTCTTTCCACTCCTCTCCTCTTTTGACCTCACCCTCTCACCTTCCCCCTACTCACAAGGCAGGCAATACGCTCGACCTCATCTTTACTAGATGCTGTTCTTCCACTAACCTCATTGCAACTCCCCTCCAAGTCTCCGACCACTACCTTGTATCCTTTTCCCTCTCGCTCTCATCCAACACTTCCCACACTGCCCCTACTCGGATGGTATCGCGCCGTCCCAACCTTCGCTCTCTCTCCCCCGCTACTCTCTCCTCTTCCATCCTATCATCTCTTCCCTCTGCTCATACCTTCTCCAACCTATCTCCTGATTCTGCCTCCTCAACCCTCCTCTCTTCCCTTTCTGCATCCTTTGACTCTCTATGTCCCCTATCCTCCAGGCCGGCTCGGTCCTCCCCTCCCGCTCCGTGGCTCGACGACTCATTGCGAGCTCACAGAACAGTGCTCCGGGCAGCCGAGCGGAAATGGAGGAAAACTCGCCTCCCTGCGGACCTGGCATCCTTTCACTCCCTCCTCTCTACATTTTCCTCCTCTGTCTCTGCTGCTAAAGCCACTTTCTACCACTCTAAATTCCAAGCATCTGCCTCTAACCCTAGGAAGCTCTTTGCCACCTTCTCCTCCCTCCTGAATCCTCCTCCCCCCTCCCCTCTCTGCAGATGACTTCGTCAACCATTTTGAAAAGAAGGTCGACGACATCCGATCCTCGTTTGCTAAGTCAAACGACACCGCTCAGTTCTGCTCACACTGCCCTACCCTGTGCTCTGACCTCTTTCTCCCCTCTCTCTCCAGATGAAATCTCGCTTCTTGTGACGGCCGGCCGCCCAACAACCTGCCCGCTTGACCCTATCCCCTCCTCTCTTCTCCAGACCATTTCCGGAGACCTTCTCCCTTACCTCACCTCGCTCATCAACTCATCCCTGACCGCTGGCTACGTCCCTTCCGTCTTCAAGAGAGCGAGAGTTGCACCCCTTCTGAAAAAACCTACACTCGATCCCTCCGATGTCAACAACTACAGACCAGTATCCCTTCTTTCTTTTCTCTCCAAAACTCTTGAACGTGCCGTCCTTGGCCAGCTCTCCCGCTATCTCTCTCAGAATGACCTTCTTGATCCAAATCAGTCAGGTTTCAAGACTAGTCATTCAACTGAGACTGCTCTTCTCTGTATCACGGAGGCGCTCCGCACTGCTAAAGCTAACTCTCTCTCCTCTGCTCTCATCCTTCTAGACCTATCGGCTGCCTTCGATACTGTGAACCATCAGATCCTCCTCTCCACCCTCTCCGAGTTGGGCATCTCCGGCGCGGCCCACGCTTGGATTGCGTCCTACCTGACAGGTCGCTCCTACCAGGTGGCGTGGCGAGAATCTGTCTCCTCGCCACGCGCTCTCACCACTGGTGTCCCCCAGGGCTCTGTTCTAGGCCCTCTCCTATTCTCGCTATACACCAAGTCACTTGGCTCTGTCATAACCTCACATGGTCTCTCCTATCATTGCTATGCAGACGACACACAATTAATCTTCTCCTTTCCCCCTTCTGATGACCAGGTGGCGAATCGCATCTCTGCATGTCTGGCAGACATATCAGTGTGGATGACGGATCACCACCTCAAGCTGAACCTCGGCAAGACGGAGCTGCTCTTCCTCCCGGGGAAGGACTGCCCGTTCCATGATCTCGCCATCACGGTTGACAACTCCATTGTGTCCTCCTCCCAGAGCGCTAAGAACCTTGGCGTGATCCTGGACAACACCCTGTCGTTCTCAACTAACATCAAGGCGGTGGCCCGTTCCTGTAGGTTCATGCTCTACAACATCCGCAGAGTACGACCCTGCCTCACACAGGAAGCGGCGCAGGTCCTAATCCAGGCACTTGTCATCTCCCGTCTGGATTACTGCAACTCGCTGTTGGCTGGGCTCCCTGCCTGTGCCATTAAACCCCTACAACTCATCCAGAACGCCGCAGCCCGTCTGGTGTTCAACCTTCCCAAGTTCTCTCCACGTCACCCCGCTCCTCCGCTCTCTCCACTGGCTTCCAGTTGAAGCTCGCATCCGCTACAAGACCATGGTGCTTGCCTACGGAGCTGTGAGGGGAACGGCACCGCAGTACCTCCAGGCTCTGATCAGGCCCTACACCCAAACAAGGGCACTGCGTTCATCCACCTCTGGCCTGCTCGCCTCCCTACCACTGAGGAAGTACAGTTCCCGCTCAGCCCAGTCAAAACTGTTCGCTGCTCTGGCCCCCCAATGGTGGAACAAACTCCCTCACGACGCCAGGACAGCGGAGTCAATCACCACCTTCCGGAGACACCTGAAACCCCACCTCTTCAAGGAATACCTAGGATAGGATAAAGTAATCCTTCTCACCACCCCCCTTAAATGATTTAGATGCACTATTGTAAAGTGGCTGTTCCACTGGATGTCAGAAGGTGAATTCACCAATTTGTAAGTCGCTCTGGATAAGAGCGTCTGCTAAATGACTTAAATGTAAATGTACTCTTAAAAAGGAAAAAGCAGACATTGTGCTATTAGAAGAGACACACCTCTGTGATACCGAACATGATATACTCTGCAGAGCTTGGGTGGGAAAGGTGTATTTCTTGTCTTTCAAATCAAACAGTAGAGGCACAGCCATACTTATAAATAAGCATGTTCCATTGATAATTAACAAAAACATCTGATCCGGAGGAGATTTATTCTGAGAACTGGGTCACTGTATGGGCAACCAATTACCATCTTAAATACAGTTGAAGTTGGAAGTTTACATACACTGAGGTTGGAGTCATTAAAACTATTTTTAAACACTCCACACATGTCTTGTTAACAAACTATAGTTTTGGCAATCCGGTTAGGACATCTACCTTGTGCATGACACAAGTAATTTTCCAACAATTTTTTACAGACAGATTATTTCACCTATAATTCACTGTATCACAATTCCAGTGGGTCCAGAAGTTTACATACACTAAGTTGACTGTGCCTTTAAACAGCTTGGAAAATTCCAGAAAATTATGTCATGGCTTTATGTCATGGCTAATTGACATCATTTGAGTCAATTGGAGGTGTACCTGTGGATGTATTTCAAGGCCTTCTTTCAAACTCAGTGCCTCTTTGCTTGACATCATGGGAATATCAGCCAAGACCTCAGAAAAATGTTGTAGACATCCACAAGTCTGGTTCATCCTTGGGAGCAATTTCCAAATGCCTGAAGGTACCATATTCATCTGTACAAACAATAGTACTGTAACGGCGTTCTTCTTTAGTTGAAGGAGAGTCGGACCGAAATGCAGCGTGTAAGTTACTCATGTTTATTTAGTGAAGACAAACGAAAGAACTATACACGAATAACTAATAAATACAAAAATAACAAACAGAACGTGAAACCAATTACAGCCTGACTGGTGCACACTACACAGAGACAGGAACAATCACCCACGAAATACAAAGCGAAAACCAGGCTACCTAAATACGGTTCCCAATCAGCGACAACGAGAATCACCTGACTCTGATTGAGAACCGCCTCAGGCAGCCAACCTATTTAACACACACACGCCCCTAATCAGCTACAATCCCAAACACTACAAAACCCAATACGAAAATACAATACATAATAAACCCATGTCACACCCTGGTCTGACTAACTAATAAACTAAAACACAAAATACTAAGACCAAGGCGTGACAAGTACGCAAGTATAAACACCATGAGACCACGCAGCCGTCATACCACACAAGAAGTAGACACGTTCTGTCTCCTAGAGATGTGTAAATAATTTGCTGCAGGAGGGACTGGTGCACTTCATAAAATAGATGGCATCATGAGGAAAGAAAATTCTGTGGCTATGTTGAAGCAACATCTCAAGACATCAAGAAGTTAAAGCTTGGTCGCTAAACTGTGTCTTCCAAATGGACAATGACCCCAGCCAAACTTCCAAAGTTGTGGCAAAATGGCTTAAAGACAACAAAGTCAATGTATTGGAATGGCCATCACAAAGCCCTGACCTCAATCCCATAGAAAATGTGTGGGCAGAACCAAAAAAGTGTGTGCGAACACGGAGGCCTACAAACCTGACTTAGTTACACCTGCTTAATCAGGAGGAATGGGCCAAAAATCACACAACTTATTGTGGGAAGCTTGTGGAAGGTTACCTGAAATGGTTGACCCTAGTTATAAACAATTTAAAGGCAATGCTACCAAAAACTAATTGGGTGTATGTAAACTTCTGACCCACTGGGTATGTGGCGAAAGAAATAAAAGCTGAAATAAATCATTCTCTCTACTATTATTCTGACATTTCACATTCTTAAAATAAAGTGGTGATCCAAACTGACCTAAGGCAGGGAATATTTACTAGGATTAAATGTCAGGAATTGTGAAAAACTGAGTTTAAATGTATTTGGCTAAGGTGTATGTAAACTTCTGACTTCAACTGTAAGCCCCTAACACAGATACTCCTGCTTTCATAAAAAAAAAGAGCAGTCATGGCTCTCCAAACAGCAGATGACGAGGTCACATATGATCCAAATAAGATAAATGTAACTTTCATGATTTTATTCTGAGAGAAAACATACGGATGCATAACTCCATTCCTTCTTAGAGGTCCCCAGGCCCAGATGGATTTCCCAGAGAGTTCTAAGCTCTTTTGGCCCCAGTTTAGCCCTATTTTCATGCCAATGGCTGGTTGATTTTTGCAAAAACTGAGCTCTCCCAGACTCTATGTACACAGCACGCAATTACAATGTTGCTCGTCCTTCCGGACCATAAGCTTGTTGGATTTCGACTAAAAGAATTACCAAATTACTCGCTAAAAGACTAAACACTTCTTCCCAAAATAATAAAAGCGGACCAAACTGGACAAGTACTTTTTGATAACATTCGCCGTCTTTTTGATTTTATAGATCAAGTAACGCACAGAAGACCTTTGTCCTGCTGGCTTCACCGGATGCTGAGAAGGTGTTCGACAGGATGGAGTGGAGCTTTCTGTTCTCAGTCTTAGAAAAGTTCAGTATGGGCCCAAACTTTAATAAATGGATGAAGTCCCTATACTGTCATCCAAATACCATGGTGACTACTAATGGTCTGAATTCTGATAGATTCCCTTTGGGACGTGGCACAAGACAAGGATGCTCACTGTCCCCATGCTCTATTATTGGGGGCGTAGCCTTTGGCAGAGTTGACAAGGAGCAATCCAGTTTCATGGGTGTTTCTGCAGGCAGCCTGCAGCACAAGATTTTGCTCTACGTGGATGATGTCTTGCTCTACATATCCAACCTGAGAATCCCTCCCATTTTAGACTCAATTGCTCAGTACGGCAAGTTTTCAGGACATGAGATACATTTGAACAAATCCACTGTTTGCCCTCTCAATCTTACACGCAACAGCTCTATGAAGACACTCTGTCCGTTCCAATGGAAGACACAGGGTTTCAATACCTTGGGATCTTTGTAACACCAGATCTGAATAGACTTTTCAATGAAAATTATCTACCACTCCTGGATCGAATCAAGAACGATCTCCAAACCTGGATCTCCCTCCCAATTACTTTAGTAGGAAGAATTAATGTTATCCGTATGAAAATCCTCCCTAGATTGAACTATTTATTTCAGATGCTCCCACGCAACTCCCAATTTCCTTTTTCAATACGACTAATCAAGCATCACCAAATGTATATGGGGCAATAAAAAACCTAGGATCAAGTTCTCCCCTCTATCAAACCCTGAATCTAAGGGTGTCCTTGCCTCTTCCTCCCTTCAATTGTACTACTGGTCTGCCCAAATCCGCAACATGCTAACATGGATCACAAACAAACAAGACTCAATGTGGACTCAGATAGAAGCCCAATCCTGTGGTTCATTGCCCCTAAGCTCAATTATATTCATTAATCATTTTAGTGAAGCGGGCAACATAGCCAAAACCTTTGTGATTTACAGCACCCTACTAGCATGGAGGGACGGTAAGAAATTGCATTCACTTGCCTATAGTATGCAACCCAGACTTGCCAAAAGCCCTGAGTGATGCCAACTTTCAGCTTTGGCATACTCTAGAGAATCAGGACCTTTTCAGACCTGTTTCATCAGAAAACCACTACACTGAAATCCTTTCAAAGAGCTCTGCAAAATGAATTCAATGTGCCAAGATCCCATTTTGTAAAATAACTCTCAAATTAGACATGTCGTTTCTAATTCTACTTCCAGGGAGGTTAGCGCTCAGCTGAATGCAGTTGAGACCCTTTCTTGCTACAGCATCAATCCATCAAAGGCTAAATCTCTCCTATATTCCATAATTCCTTTCTGAGAAAGTGGGGCTCCTCCTTTACTTCCTCGACACTCTGGGAGGGACGCTTGGTCTGACTTATCAGTGATGAGTTATGGGCGAATTGTGCAACAGGCATACTGCTCCTCTGCTCATTGGCAAAATGAAAGAATCTAATTACAAATTGTTGTACACATTTATTGCACCCCAGTGAGACTCCATACAGAATGAATACAGACATTTCTCCTTTCTGTAAAATGTGTACCTCTGAAAGTGGAACCTATATGCATGTATTTTGGAGTTGTAGAAAGATTTTGGCAATCTATGCATTACTGCTGCACAGGAAATACTGGATGTATAGTTTAATATGACCCTGTGTATCTATCTTCTTAATGCCCAACAGGACATTGTTCTTGATCCTGACAGAGAAAATGTGTTTATGACTATCACATACTTTGCTAATAAATGTATTATTCTATTGTGGGCTTCTAATACTAATACAATATTGTTGACTTTCTCCCTCTTGAAAAGCTCACTTATGACCTCCGCAAGAGACAGCCCAAGTTTGACAGACTCTGGTCTCCACTACTCAACTATATTTCAAATTGGACAGAGTGAATGGGGTGATTAGGGAAATGAGCAGAAACATGT
>NW_027016030.1:0-10554 GCF_036934945.1 Oncorhynchus masou masou | reverse complement strand
GCAAAAGGAGCATTGTAGCTCGTGAAAATATCAATGCATGAAATGAACAGCTTTGTTTTTTCAGGTAAAATATGTTCTCTGGTGTCCCATTGGACATCAATAATGAAAGTTATAATTATATTCAATTATAAATGATTAAATTATAACATTAAAACCTCGGAAGTGATGCTGTTTTGAAGGCAAAGGGTGGTCACACCAAATATGGATTTGAGATTTTACTTCTGATTTACTCACTTTGCATTTTGTTCATTGATAAATATAAATTGTACATTTCTACATTGTAGTATAATAGAGAAGACATCAAAACTATGAAATAACACATATGGAATCCTGTAGTACCCCATGAAGCTGGTTGAGAGAATGCCAAGAGTATGCAAATCTGTCTTCAAGCCAAAGGGTTGGCTATTTTGAAGAATCTCAAATATTTAATATATTTTGATTTGATTAACACTTTTTTGGTTACTGCATGATTCCATATGTGGAGATCAGCGTGTGACAATGTTATATTTCACACAGAGGCTTGGTGGTTATAGAGGCTTGGTGGTTATAGAGGCTTGGTGATTATAGAGGCTTGGTGGTTATAGAGGATTGGTGGTGATCGAGGCTTGGTGGTTATCGAGGCTTGGTGGTTATAGAGGCTTGGTGGTTATCAGGGCTTGGTGGTAATAGAGGATTGGTGGTTATAGAAGCTTGGTGGTTATAGAGGCCTGGTGGTTATAGAGGCTTGGTGGTTATCAGAGGCTTGGTGGTTATAGAGGACTTGGTGGTTATAGAGGCTTGGTGGTTATAGAGGCTTGGTGGTTATAGAGGCTTGGTGGTTATAGAGGCTTGGTGGTTATAGAGGCTTGGTGGTTATCGAGGCTTGGTGTTTATCGAGGCTTGGTGGTGATAGAGGCTTGGTGGTTATAGAGGCTTGGTGGTTATAGAGGCTTGGTGGTTATAGAGGCTTGGTGGTTATAGAGGCTTGGTGGTTATAGAGGCTTGGTGGGTATAGAGGCTTGGTGGTTATCAGTGCTTGGTGTTTATAGAGGCTTGGTGGTTATAGAGGCTTGGTGGTTAAAGAGGCTTGGTGGTTATAGAGGCGTGGTGGTTATAGAGACTTGGTGGTTATAGAGGCTTGGTGGTTATCAGGGCTTGGTGTTTATAGAGGCTTGGTGGTTATAGAGGCTTGGTGGTTATAGAGGCTTGGTGGTTATAGAGGCGTGATGGTTATAGAGACTTGGTGGTTACAGAGGATTGGTGGTGATCGAGGCTTGGTGGTTATCGAGGCTTGGTGGTTATCGAGGCTTGATGGTTATCAGAGGCTTGGTGGTTATCAGGGCTTGGTGGTAATAGGGGCTTGGTGGTTATAGAGGCTTGGTGGTTATAGAGGCTTGGTGGTTATAGAGGCGTGGTGGTTATAGAGGACTTGGTGGTTATAGAGGCTTGGTGGTTATCAGAGGCTTGGTGGTTATCGAGGCTTGGTGGTTATAGAGGCTTGGCTGGTTATCAGAGGCTTGGTGGTAATAGAGGCTTGGTGGTTATAGAGGCTTGGTGGTTATAGAGGCTTGGTGGTTATAGAGGCCTGGTGGTTATAGAGGCTTGGTGGTTATAGAGGCTTGGTGGTTATCGAGGCTTGGTGGTTATAGAGGCTTGGTGGTTATAGAGGCTTGGTGGTTATAGAGGCTTGGTGGTTATAGAGGCTTGGTGGTTATAGAGGCTTGGTGGTTATCGAGGCTTGGTGGTTATCGAGGCTTGGTGGTGATAGAGGCTTGGTGGTTATAGAGGCTTGGTGGTTATAGAGGCTTGGTGGTTATAGAGGCTTGGTGGTTATAGAGGCTTGGTGGTTATAGAGGCGTGGTGGGTATAGAGGCTTGGTGGTTATCAGGGCTTGGTGTTTATAGAGGCTTGGTGGTTATAGAGGCTTGGTGGTTAAAGAGGCTTGGTGGTTATAGAGGCGTGGTGGTTATAGAGACTTGGTGGTTATAGAGGCTTGGTGGTTATCAGGGCTTGGTGTTTATAGAGGCTTGGTGGTTATAGAGGCTTGGTGGTGATAGAGGCGTGATGGTTATAGAGACTTGGTGGTTATAGGATCGAGGCTTGGTGGTTATCGAGGCTTGGTGGTTATAGAGTCTTGATGGTTATCAGGGCTTGGTGGTTATCAGGGCTTGGTGGTAATAGAGGCTTGGTGGTTATAGAGGCTTGGTGGTTAAAGAGGCTTGGTGGTTATAGAGGCGTGGTGGTTATAGAGACTTGGTGGTTATAGAGGCTTGGTGGTTATCAGGGCTTGGTGTTTATAGAGGCTTGGTGGTTATAGAGGCTTGGCTGTTATAGAGGCTTGGTGGTAATAGAGGCTTGGTGGTTATAGAGGCTTGGTGGTTATAGAGGATTGGTGGTTATAGAGTCTTGGTGGATATAGAGGTTTGGTGGTTGTCGAGGCTTGGTGGTTATAGAGGCTTGGTGGTTATCAGGGCTTGGTGGTAATAGAGGCTTGGTGGTTATAGAGGCTTGGTGGTTATAGAGGCTTGGTGGTTATAGAGGCCTGGTGGTTATCAGGGCTTGGTGGTTATAGAGGCTTGGTGGTTATAGAGGCTTGGTGGTTATAGAGGATTGGTGGTTATCGAGGCTTGGTGGTTATAGAGTATTGGTGGTTATAGAGGCTTGGTGGTTATAGAGGTTTGGTGGTTATCAGAGGCTTGGTGGTTATAGAGGCTTGGTGGTTAAAGAGGCTTGGTGGTTATCAGGGCTTGGTGGTAATAGGGGCTTGGTGGTTAGAGAGGCTTGGTGGTTATAGAGGCTTGGTGGTTATAGATTCCTGGTGGTTATCAGGGCTTGGTGGTTATAGAGGCTTGGTGGTTATAGAGGATTGGTGGTTATCGAGGCTTGGTGGTTATAGAGTATTGGTGGTTATAGAGGCTTGGTGGTTATAGAGATTTGGTGGTTTCAGGGCTTGGTGGTTATAGAGGCCTGGTGGTTATAGAGGCTTGGTGGTTATAGAGACTTGGTGGTTATCAGGGCTTGGTGGTTATAGAGGCTTGGTGGATATAGTAGCTTGGTGGTTATAGAGGCTTGGTGGATATAGAGGTTTGGTGGTTGTGGAGGCTTGGTGGTTATAGAGGCTTGGTGGTTATCAGGGCTTGGTGGTAATAGAGGCTTGGTGGTTATAGAGGCTTGGTGGTTATAGAGGCTTGGTGGTTATAGAGGCCTGGTGGTTATCAGGGCTTGGTGGTTATAGAGGCTTGGTGGTTATAGAGGCTTGGTGGTTATAGAGGATTGGTGGTTATAGAGGCTTGGTGGTTATAGAGTATTGGTGGTTATAGAGGCTTGGTGGTTATAGAGGCTTGGTGGTTATAGAGGCTTGGTGGTTATAGAGACTTGGTGGTTATCAGGGCTTGCTGGTTATAGAGGCTTGGTGGATATAGTAGGCTTGGTGGTTATAGAGTCTTGGTGGATATAGAGGCTTGGTGGTTGTCGAGGCTTGGTGGTTATAGAGGCTTGGTGGTTATCAGGGCTTGGTGGTAATAGAGGCTTGGTGGTTATAGAGGCTTGGTGGTTATAGAGGCTTGGTGGTTATAGAGGCTTGGTGGTTATCAGAGGCTTGGTGGTTATAGAGGCTTGGTGGTTATAGAGGCTTGGTGGTTATAGAGGCTTGGTGGTTATCGAGGCTTGGTGGTTATAGAGGATTGGTGGTTATAGAGGCTTGGTGGTTATAGAGGTTTGGTGGTTATCAGGGCTTGGTGGTTATAGAGGCTTGGTGGTTATAGAGGCTTGGTGGTTATCAGGGCTTGGTGGTAATAGGGGCTTGGTGGTTAGAGGCTTGGTGGTTATAGAGGCTTGGTGGTTATAGAGTCCTGGTGGTTATCAGGGCTTGGTGGTTATAGAGGCTTGGTGGTTATAGAGGATTGGTGGTTATCGAGGCTTGGTGGTTATAGAGTATTGGTGGTTATAGAGGCTTGGTGGTTATAGAGGTTTGGTGGTTATCAGGGCTTGGTGGTTATAGAGGCTTGGTGGTTATAGAGGCTTGGTGGTTATAGAGACTTGGTGGTTATCAGGGCTTGCTGGTTATAGAGGCTTGGTGGATATAGAAGCTTGGTGGTTATAGAGGCTTGGCGGTTATAGATTCTGGTGATAGAGGCTTGGTGGTTATAGAGGCTTGGTGGTTATAGAGGATTGGTGGTTATAGAGGCTTGGTGGTTATAGAGGCTTGGTGGTTGTCGAGGCTTGGTGGTTATAGAGGCTTGGTGGTTATCAGGGCTTGGTGGTAATAGAGCCTTGGTGGTTAGAGAGGCTTGGTGGTTATAGAGTCTTGGTGGTTACATGGGATTGGTGGTGATCGAGACTTGGTGGTTATCGAGGCTTGGTGGTTATAGAGTCTTGATGGTTATCAGGGCTTGGTGGTAATAGAGCCTTGGTGGTTATGGAGGCTTGGTGGTTATAGAAGCTTGGTGGTTATCGGGGCTTGGTGGTTATAGAGGCTTGGTGGTTATAGAGGCTTGGTGGTTATCGGGGCTTGGTGGTTATAGAGGCTTGGTGTTTGTCGAGGCTTGGTGGTTATAGAGACTTGGTGGTTGTCGAGGCTTGGTGGTTATAGAGGCTACGTGGTTATCAGGGCTTGGTGGTAATAGAAGCTTGGTGGTTAGAGAGGCTTGGTGGTTATAGAGGCTTGGTGGTTATATAGGCCTGGTGGTTATCAGGGCTTGGTGGTTATAGAGGCTTGGTGGTGATAGAGGCTTGTTGGTTATAGAGGATTGGTGTTTATCGAGGAATGGTGGTTATAGAGGCTTGGTGGTTATAGAGGCTTGGTGGTTGTCGAGGCTTGGTGGTTATAGAGGCTTGGTGGTTATCAGGGCTTGGTGGTAATAGAGCCTTGGTGGTTAGAGAGGCTTGGTGGTTATAGAGTCTTGGTGGTTAATCAGAGGCTTGGTGGTTATGGTTATAGAGGCTTGGTGATGATAGAGGCTTGGTGGTTATAGAGGCTTGGTGGTTATCAGGGCTTGGTGTTTATAGAGGCTTGGTGGTTATAGAGGCTTGGTGGTTATAGAGGCTTGGTGGTTATAGAGGCGTGGTGGTTATAGGACTTGGTGGTTACATGGATTGGTGGTGATCGAGGCTTGGTGGTTATCGAGGCTTGGTGGTTATAGAGTCTTGATGGTTATCAGGGCTTGGTGGTAATAGAGGCTTGGTGGTTATAGAGGCTTGGTGGTTATAGAGGCTTGGTGGTTATCGGGGCTTGGTGGTTATAGAGGCTTGGTGGTTATAGAGGCTTGGTGGTTATCGGGGCTTGGTGGTTATAGAGGCTTGGTGGTTGTCGAGGTTTGGTGGTTATAGAGGCTTGGTGGTTGTCGAGGCTTGGTGGTTATAGAGGCTACGTGGTTATCAGGGCTTGGTGGTAATAGAAGCTTGGTGGTTAGAGAGGCTTGGTGGTTATAGAGGCTTGGTGGTTATATAGGGCTGGTGGTTATCAGGGCTTGGTGGTTATAGAGGCTTGGTGGTGATAGAGGCTTGTTGGTTATAGAGGATTGGTGTTTATCGAGGCTTGGTGGTTATAGAGTATTGGTGGTTATAGAGGCTTGGTGGTTATAGAGGTTTGGTGGTTATCAGGGCTTGGTGGTTATAGAGGCTTGGTGGTTATAGAGGCTTGGTGGTTATAGAGACTTGGTGGTTATCAGGGCTTGTTGGTTATAGAGGCTTGGTGGATATAGAAGCTTGGTGGTTATAGAGGCTTGGTGGTTACAGAGGCTTGGTGGTTATAGAGGCTTGGTGGTTATAGAGGCTTGGTGGTTATAGAGGCTTGGTGGTTATAGAGGCTTGGTGGGTACAGAGGCTTGGTGGTTATAGAGGATTGGTGTTTATCGAGGCTTGGTGGTTATAGAGTATTGGTGGTTATAGAGGCTTGGTGGTTATAGAGGTTTGGTGGTTATCAGGGCTTGGTGGTTATAGAGGCTTGGTGGTTATAGAGGCTTGGTGGTTATAGAGACTTGGTGGTTATCAGGGCTTGTTGGTTATAGAGGCTTGGTGGATATAGATGCTTGGTGGTTATAGAGGGGCTTGGTGGTTACAGAGGCTTGGTGGTTATAGAGGCTTGGTGGTTATAGAGGCTTGGTGGTTATAGAGGCTTGGTGTTATAGAGGCTTGGTGGTGGGTACAGAGGCTTGTTGGTTATAGAGGATTGGTGTTTATCGAGGCTTGGTGGTTATAGAGTATTGGTGGTTATAGAGGTTTGGTGGTTATAGAGGTTTGGTGGTTATCAGGGCTTGGTGGTTATAGAGGCTTGGTGGTTATAGAGGCTTGGTGGTTATAGAGACTTGGTGGTTATCAGGGCTTGTTGGTTATAGAGGCTTGGTGGATATAGAAGCTTGGTGGTTATAGAGGCTTGGTGGTTATAGAGGCTTGGTGGTTATAGAGGCTTGGTGGTTATAGAGGCTTGGTGGGTACAGAGGCTTGGTGGTTATAGAGGCTTGGTGGTTATCAGGGCTTAGTGTTTATAGAGACTTGGTGGTTATAGAGGCTTGGTGGTTATAGAGGCGTGGTGGTAATAGAGGCTTGGTGGTTATAGAGGCTTGGTGGTTATAGAGGCTTGTGGTTATCAGGGCTTGTGTTTATAGAGGCTTGGTGGTTATAGAGGCTTGGTGGTTATCGAGATTTTGGTGGTTATAGAGGATTGGTAGTTATAGAGGCTTGTGGTTATAGAGGCTTGGTGGTTATCGAGGCTTGGTGGTTATAGAGGCTTGGTGGTTATAGAGGCTGGTGGTTATATAGGCCTGGTGGTTATCAGGGCTTGGTGGTTATAGAGGCTTGGTGGGTGATAGAGGCTTGTTGGTTATAGAGGATTGGTGTTTATCGAGGAATGGTGGTTATAGAGGCTTGGTGGTTATAGAGGCTTGGTGGTTGTCGAGACTTGGTGGTTATAGAGGCTTGGTGGTTATCAGGGCTTGGAGGTAATAGAGCCTTGTGGTTAGAGAGTTTGGGTGGTTATAGAGTCTGGTGGTTATCAGGGCTTGGTGGTAATAGAGGATTGTTGGTTATCGAGTCTTGGTGGTTATAGAGGCTTGTGGTTATCAGGGCTTGTGTTTATAGAGGCTTGGTGGTTATAGAGGCTTGGTGGTTATAGTGAGGCTTGTGGTTGTAGAGGCGGTGGTTATAGAGACCTTGGTGGTTGGCATGGGATTGGTGGTGATCGAGGCTTGGTGGTTATCGAGGCTTGGGTGGTTATGAGTCTTGATGGTTATCAGGGCTTGGTGGTAATAGAGGCTTGGTGGTTATAGAGGCTTGGTGGTTATAGAAGCTTGGTGGTTATCGTGGGGCTGGTGGTTATAGAGGCTTGGTGGTTATAGAGGCTGGTGGTTATGGTTGGTTATAGAGGCTTGGTGGTTGTCGAGGCTTGGTGGTTATAGAGGCTTGGTGGTTATAGAGGCTTGGTGGTTATAGAGGCTACATGGTTATCAGGGGCTTGGTGGTAATAGAAGCTGGTGGTTAGAGAGGCTTGGTGGTTGGTAGAGGCTTGGTGGTTATATAGGCCTGGTGGTTATCAGGCTTGGTGGTTATAGAGGCTTGGTGGTGATAGAGGCTTGTTGGTTATAGAGGATTGGTGTTTATCGAGGCTTGGTGGTTATAGAGTATTGGTGGTTATAGAGGCTTGGTGGTTATAGAGGTTTGGTGGTTATCAGGGCTTGGTGGTTATAGAGGCTTGGTGGTTATAGAGTCTTGGTGGTTATAGAGACTTGGTGGTTATCAGGGCTTGTTGGTTATAGAGGCTTGGTGATATAGAAGCTTGGTTGTTATAGAGGCTTGGTGGTTACAGAGGCTTGGTGGTTATAGAGGCTTATGGTTATAGAGGCTTGGTGGATATAGAGGCTTGGTGGTTATAGAGGCTTGGTGGGTACAGAGGCTTTGTGGTTATAGAGGCTTGGTGGTTATCAGGGCTTGGTGTTTATAGAGACTTGGTGGTTATAGAGGCTTGGTGGTTATAGAGGCTTGGTGGTTATAGAGGCGTGGTGGTAATAGAGGCTTGGTGGTTATAGAGGCTTGGTGGTTATCAGGGCTTGGTGTTTATAGAGGCTTGGTGGTTATAGAGGCTTGGTGGTTATCGAGATTTGGTGGTAATAGAGGCTTGGTGGTTATAGAGGCTTGGTGGTTATAGAGGCTTGGTGGTTATCGAGGCTTTGGTGGTTATAGTTATAGGCTTGTTATCGAGGATTGGTTTATAGAGGCTTGGTGGTTATAGATGCTTGGTGGTTATCGAGGCTTGGTGTTTATAGAGGGGGAGTGTTAGAAAGATTTTCGCATTAGGAGAGAAAATGTTGTCATTCAAAATAGATGTAAAAAACAATTCTAATTTATTTCTCCCTTCCCTCTCTTGCTCCTCTTCTCTCCCACCTACACCTCTCTCTCCACTTTCCCACCTCACACACAGGATATTAACACATTGATATGCCTCAAGGGTATTGGTTCATAAGTCAAAACATGGCTTTCAAGTCAAAACACTTGGTGATAGAGTTAGAACGGGTAAATTGGTGAAAGACAGACAGACATATTCACTCACAGACAAGCAGGCAGGTGGACAGACGTATGCATTCACAGACACACAGACAGACAGACAGACAGACAGACAGACAGACAGACAGACAGACAGACAGACAGTCTGCTAAAT
The DNA here is from genome assembly GCF_036934945.1 of Oncorhynchus masou masou. Taxonomy (NCBI): domain Eukaryota; kingdom Metazoa; phylum Chordata; class Actinopteri; order Salmoniformes; family Salmonidae; genus Oncorhynchus; species Oncorhynchus masou. The sequence goes on along the minus strand of NW_027016030.1, from coordinate 1,925 downwards.
GACTCACTACTGTAGTGGCTCTGGATCAGAGAGTCTGCTAAATGACTCACTACTGTAGTGGCTCTGGATCAGAGAGTCTGCTAAATGACTCACTACTGTCGTGTCTCTGGATCAGAGAGTCTGCTAAATGTCTCACTACTGCAGTGTCTCTGGATCAGAGAGTCTGCTAAATGACTCACTACTGTAGTCGCTCTGGATCAGAGAGTCTGCTAAATGACTCACTACTGTAGTTGATCAGAGAGACTGCTAAATGACTCACTACTGTAGTCGCTCTGGATCAGAGAGTCTGCTAAATGACTCACTACTGTAGTTGATCAGAGAGACTGCTAAATGACTCACTACTGTACTGTCTCTGGATCAGAGAGACTGCTAAATGACTCACTACTGCAGTGTCTCTGGATCAGAGAGTCTGCTAAATGACTCACTACTGCAGTGTCTCTGGATCAGAGAGTCTGCTAAATGACTCACTACTGTAGTGTCTCTGGATCAGAGAGTCTGCTAAATGACTCACTACTGTCGTAGTCTCTGGATCAGAGAGTCTGCTAAATGACTCACTACTGTAGTGTCTCTGGATCAGAGAGTCTGCTAAATGACTCACTACTGTAGTGGCTCTGGATCAGAGAGTCTGTTAAATGACTCACTACTGTAGTGTCTCTGGATCAGAGAGTCTGCTAAATGACTCACTACTGTCGTGTCTCTGGATCAGAGAGTCTGTTAAATGACTCACTACTGTAGTGGATCAGAGAGTCTGCTAAATGACTCACTACTGTAGTGTCTCTGGGTCAGAGAGTCTGCTAAATGACTCACTACTGTAGTGGCTCTGGATCAGAGAGTCTGCTAAATGACTCACTACTGTAGTGGCTCTGGATCAGAGAGTCTGCTAAATGACTCACTACTGTAGTGTCTCTGGATCAGAGAGTCTGCTAAATGACTCACTACTGTCGTGTCTCTGGATCAGAGAGTCTGTTAAATGACTAACTACTGTAGTGGATCAGAGAGTCTGCTAAATGACTCACTACTGTAGTGTCTCTGGGTCAGAGAGACTGCTAAATGACTAACAATGTGAAATAACTGTCTGCATAACTACGTCTGTCTGACTACAGGAAGATACTTAGTTGGGTGTCATAAATATTTTTTTCAGCGATTCTATGTAGAAATATTGCAATAGACCAATAGGCAAATATAGATGCTTTTCACTGACAACTGCAAATCAACAATCAGCTATTTGATATGCTGAATTCCGAAATGTACGTGACACCCTAATTAAAAAATACATTAAGCATTAAGAAGCTAATAATCCTCCGTGGCTAAAGCACATTTTCTGCTGTAGTGTTTTACTTTGTTCGTTTTTTTAAGCTAAAATATGTAACATTTTGTGTGATTGACCCAAATTTACAAAGAAATCTGAGTTTCAGCTGTTTCAATCCCTTTGAATTCAAGTTTAAGAAGCAGCAGTTCTGTTCTATGTGCTCTATTTCTATGCTTCCCATTCTGAAGTTTAGTTTTTGTGTCTTTTACTTTAGGTTTTGTACACTTCAAACAGCTGAAAATTATATTTTTTGTTCATTTAAAATATATTTCACAGCGGTTTAGACGTGTACAATGATTCCCTACCCTAACGAGTGCTTGTTTTGTCACGTAAACTGAAATGAAGCAAACTATTCGAATATTAGGAACCTTGAAATGGCGAAGTGATTTCTGCATAGTGTGTATCACATTTTGTATAAACAGGAGTGAATATATAATTTTCACAAGTTCAATTCAATTTACTTTAGAGATAGCTTAGCTTCCCCTAGCCTATTGGAATAGATGCCTCCTAGAAGGAAAAAAATATTCTCCCCAAATCTCCCCTCAGAGTTGCTACTTTATGAGCTTGGCAGTACACAGTGAGCTTGGCAGGACACTGTGAGCTTGGCAGGACACCA
>NW_027016029.1:7500-10559 GCF_036934945.1 Oncorhynchus masou masou | reverse complement strand
CCACTTACTGTTATGTTCAGCTCATAGTGTCTCCTGTTACTGTCCTCTCTTCCACTGACATATTGTTATGTTCAGCTCATAACTGTTTCTTTGTCTTTCTGTTGTCTGGTGGTCAAACCAAGAGTGTTAAAACAGTCTGATTCTGGAGTACCCTTCCCCCTCTCTCTTCCTCCCTCTCCAGTTAATGTCACCTTTCCCAGCTCTTACCAATACCTACCCATGAGCCTCTTCTCTTTCCATTTACTGTAACCAGCATCCTCTTCCACTGAGAACCAACCGACACCGGACGTATATGGACGTGAAGAGTAGTTGAAATTTGGTCAGTCCAGCCTGACCTTGATTTCAACATCCACAGGCGGACTGGACTGGACCAAATCTGAACCAATTAAAGAATTATGTTTGGATAGTACAGTCCAATACAAAATAATAGTGGAGTACAGTAAAGAAAAGTAGAGCACTCTATTGTATTGTACTGTACTGAACTTTACTTTACTGTACTGTATTGTACTCTACTGTATTGTACTGAACTCTACTGCATTGTACTTTACTGTATTGTACTCTACTGTATTGTATTTTACTCTACTGTATTGTACTGTACTGAACTCTACTTTACTGTACTGTATTGTACTCTACTGTATTGTACTGTACTGAACTCTACTGCATTGTACTGTACTGTACTCTACTGTACTGAACTCTACTTTACTGTACAGTACTGAACTGTACTGTTTTCTACTGTACTGTGCTGTATTGTACTGTACTGAACTCTCCTGTACTGAACTCTACTGCACTGTACTGAACTCTACTGAACTGAAATCTACTTTACTGTGCTGAACTGTACTGTATTCTACTCTACTGAACTCTACTGTACTGAACTCTACTGCATTGTACTTTACTGTACTGTACTGAACTCTATTGTATTCTACTGTACTGAACTATACTGAACTGAACTCTACTTTACTGTACTGAACTCTACTGTACTCTTCTGCATTGTACTTTACTGTACTGTATTGTACTCTACTGTACTGAACTCTACTGCATTGTACTTTACTGTACTGTACTGAACACTACTGCATTGTACTTTACTGTACTGTATTCTACTGTACTGTTTTGTACTGTTCTGAACTGTACTGTACTCTGCTCAACTCTACTGCACTGCTCTCTACTGTACTGATCTCTACTGTACTGATCTCTACTTTACTGTATTGCACTGAACTGTACTATACTGTACTGAACTCTACTGCATTGTACTGTACTGTACTGTATTCTACTGTACTTTATTGTACTGTACTGAACTCTACTGTACTGAACTCTACTGTACTGAACTCTACTCTACTGAACTCTACTGAACTGATCTGAACTGAACTGAACTATACTGTACTGAACTCTACTGAACTGAACTATACTGTACTGAACTCTACTGAACTGAACTATACTGAACTCTACTCTACTGAACCCTGCTGTATTGTACTGAACTCTACACTGCTTTGGTCTGCTGCGGTGTGATGTCTAAACTTGTGAAACATGAGGAGAATGACATCCATAATTATGCCGTTTCTGTGTAGTATAGGGGACCATGATGTAATTCCGTTACCGTAAATGCGTTACCGTGTAAATCCACTTCACTTACTGTAGTTCAATAACCAACTCAAGGTGTGATGTTGTAGCTGACCCCATTCTTTCTGCAGACATCTTTGAATGTTAATGCTGAGCAGGTATTTAAGAGTTTTTGGAAAACATGGTCGCATAAAAACCTGAGGGAGATTTTACTGTGATTCCGTTACCAAAGTTTACATCTGCACAGTTCTTCCACTAAATTCGTTTTTTATAAAATGTTCTGTGTAAATTGTTAAATGTAGTGCTTGTGCATATAGTTGTATGGTTGGTTGAACTTTGAAAGTTTTTTTGTTTGGCATAGTTTTAAATGTATGTGAAAGCGGAATTGCCCATGAGAGAGAAGGGATGGGGAGGTGGGGTAGAGATATGGAACTGTCCTTCCTCATAGAAAGAGGGGATGAGGCTTGTGTTTCTAAACAGATATTACATACACTTCCAACAAAAGAAGGTATGAGAGATGGTGGGGTGGTAGTGATTATAGTCTGTCCTTCCTTATAGAAAGAGGGGGAGAGTGTATAGTCTGTCCTTCCTTATAGAAAGAGGGGGAGAGGTGTATAGTCTGTCCTTCCTTATAGAAAGAGGGGAGAGGTGTATAGTCTGTCCTTCCTTATAGAAAGAGGGGGAGAGGTGTATAGTCTGTCCTTCCTTATAGAAAGAGGGGGAGAGGTGTATAGTCTGTCCTTCCTTATAGAAAGAGGGGGAGAGAATATACAAACACAAACTGGCCCAAAGACCAACTGAGTCCGAGACTATGATATCTGGAGCAGGACAGCTGATATGAATGAGGTGTGTGTAGAGCGTAGGCCTGTGTGTGTGTGTAGAGCGTAGGCCTGTGTGTGTGTGTGTAGAGCGTAGGCCTGTGTGTGTGTAGAGCGTAGGCCTGTGTGTGTGTGTGTGTGTAGAGCGTAGGCCTGTGTGTGTGTAGTTACAGGTGTTCAAAAACAAATCTCTTGAGTCCAAAGGGGGTGGCACTGCCCCCTCCGGGCCTCCTACACTGCCGTACTCGGCAGAACCACATTCCTAACCGTTCCTGAGGAGAACCCTGAGATCTGTGTGTGTTGAGCCTTGACCCTCTCCCAGGTATCGTTGAGTCCAACCCGGGGAAGTTCCGTCTGGGGGAGAATGAGCTGCAGGAGAGGAGAGACTTTGTGGAGCGAACACGGCAGGCCGTACAGGTAACACGGTGTAATATCTCTCCCTGTCTGTCACCGGCAGGTAGCCTAGTGGTTAGAGCGTTGGGCCTGTAACCCAAAGGTTGCTGGATTGAATCCCTGAGCTGACAAGGAAAAAGATCAGTCGTTCTGCCCCTGAGCAAGGCAGTAAACCCACTGTTCCCTGTGTGCCGAAGACGTGGATGTCGATTAAGGCAGCCCCCCGCACCTCTCTGATTCAGGGGGTTGGGTTAAATGTGGAAGACACATTTCATTTGAATGCATCCAGTTGTA
>NW_027016028.1:0-10561 GCF_036934945.1 Oncorhynchus masou masou | reverse complement strand
AACCTAACCCTAGTAGGTTACACCTCCTCCTCACTTCTCTTCTCTTCTGATGGAGCGTAACCCTAACCCTAGTAGGTTACACCTCCACCTCACTTCTCTTCTGATGGAGCGTGACCCTAACCACTAGTAGGTTACACTCCTCCTCACTTCTCTTCTGATGGAGCGTAACCCTACCCCAATTGCCTAGTAGGTTACACCTCCTCCTCTCTTCTCTTCTGATGGAGCGTAACCCTAACCTAGTAGGTTACACACCTCCTCCTCACTTCTCTTCTGATGGAGCGTAACCCTAACTCTAGTAGGTTTACTCCTCCTCATCACTTCTCTTCTGATGGAGCGTAACCCTAACCTAGTAGGTTACACCTCCTCCTCTCTTCTCTTCTGATGGAAGCGTAACCCTAACCCTAGTAGGTTACACCTCCTCCTCACTTCTCTTCTGATGGAGCGTAACCCTAACCCTAGTAGGTTACACCTCCTCCTCTCTTCTCTTCTGATGGAGCGTAACCCTAAACCTAGTAGGTTACACCACCTCCTCACTTCTCTTCTGATGGAGCGTAACCCTAAACCTAGTAGGTTACACCTCCTCCTCACTTCTCTTCTGATGGAGCGTAACCCTAACCCTAGTAGGTTACACCTCCTCCTCTCTTCTCTTCTGATGGAGCGTAACCCTAAACCTAGTAGGTTACACCACCTCCTCACTTCTCTTCTGATGGAGCGTAACCCAAACCTAGTAGGTTACACCTCCTCCTCACTTCTCTTCTGATGGACGTAACCCTAACCCTAGTAGGTTACACCTCCTCCTCTCTTCTCTTCTGATGGAGCGTAACCCTAACCCTAGTAGGTTACACCTCCTCCTCACTTCTCTTCTGATGGAGCGTAACCCTAACCCTAGTAGGTTACACCTCCTCCTCTCTTCTCTTCTGATGGAGCGTAACCCTAACCCTAGTAGGTTTACTCCTCCTCCTCACTTCTCTTCTGATGGAGCGTAACCCTAACCCTAGTAGGTTACACCTCCTCCTCTCTTCTCTTCTGATGGAGCGTAACCCTAACCCTAGTAGGTTACACCTCCCCCTCACTTCTCTTCTCTTCTGATGGAGCGTAACCCTAACCCTAGTAGGTTACACCTCCTACTCACTTCTCTTCTGATGGAGCGTAACCCTAACACTAGTAGGTTACACCTCCTACTCACTTCCCTTCTGATGGAGCGTAACCCTAACCCTAGTAGGTTACACCTCCTCCTCACTTCTCTTGTGATGGAGCGTAACCCTAACCCTAGTAGGTTACACCTCCTCCTCACTTCCCTTCTGATGGAGCGTAACCCTAACCCTAGTAGGTTACACCTCCTCCTCACTTCTCTTGTGATGGAGCGTAACCCTAACCCTAGTAGGTTACACCTCCTCCTCACTTCTCTTCTGATGGAGCGTAACCCTAAACCTAGTAGGTTACACCTCCCCCTCTCCTCACTTCTCTTCTGATGGAGTGTAACCCTAACCCTAGTAGGGTACACCTCCCCCTCACTTCTCTTCTCTTCTGATGGAGCGTAACCCTAACCCTAGTAGGTTACACCTCCTCCTCACTTCTCTTCTGATGGAGCGTAACCCTAACTCTAGTAGGTTACACCTCCTCCTCACTTCCCTTCTGATGGAGCGTAACCCTAACCCTAGTAGGTTACACCTCCTCCTCACTTCTCTTCTGATGGAGCGTAACCCTAACTCTAGTAGGTTACACCTCCTCCTCACTTCCCTTCTGATGGAGCGTAACCCTAACTCTAGTAGGTTTACTCCTCCTCATCACTTCTCTTCTGATGGAGTGTAACCCTAAACCTAGTAGGTTACACCTCCCCCTCTCCTCACTTCTCTTCTGATGGAGCGTAACCCTAAACCTAGTAGGTTACACCTCCCCCTCTCCTCACTTCTCTTCTGATGGAGTGTAACCCTAACCCTAGTAGGGTACACCTCCCCCTCACTTCTCTTCTCTTCTGATGGAGCGTAACCCTAACCCTAGTAGGTTACACCTCCTCCTCACTTCTCTTCTGATGGAGCGTAACTCTAACCCTAGTAGGTTACACCTCCTCCTCACTTCTCTTCTGATGGACGTACCCAACCTAGTAGGTTACACCTCCTCCTCACTTCTCTTCTGATGGAGCGTAACCCTAACCCTAGTAGGTTACACCTCCTCCTCACTTCTCTTCTGATGGGCGTAACTCTAACCCTAGTAGGTTACACCTCCTCCTCACTTCTCTTCTGATGGAGCGTAACCCTAACCCTAGTAGGTTACACCTCCTCCTCACTTCTCTTCTCTTCTGATGGAGCGTAACCCTAACCCTAGTAGGTTACACCTCCTCCTCACTTCTCTTCTCTTCTGATGGAGCGTAACCCTAACCCTAGTAGGTTACACCTCCTCCTCACTTCTCTTCTGATGGAGCGTAACCCTAACCCTAGTAGGTTACACCTCCTCCTCACTTCTCTTCTGATGGAGCGTAACCCTAACCCTAGTAGGTTACACCTCCACCTCACTTCTCTTCTGATGGAGCGTAACCCTAACCCTAGTAGGTTACACCTCCTCCTCACTTCTCTTCTGATGGAGCGTAACCCTACCCCAAATTGCCCTAGTAGGTTACACCTCCTCCTCTCTTCTCTTCTGATGGAGCGTAACCCTAACCCTAGTAGGTTACACCTCCTCCTCTCTTCTCTTCTGATGGAGCGTAACCCTAACCCTAGTAGGTTACACCTCCTACTCTCTTCTCTTCTGATGGAGCGTAACCCTAACCCTAGTAGGTTACACCTCCTCCTCACTTCTCTTCTGATGGAGCGTAACCCTAACTCTAGTAGGTTTACTCCTCCTCATCACTTCTCTCTGATGGAGTGTAACCCTAACCCTAGTAGGTTACACCTCCTCCTCTCTTCTCTTCTGATGGAGCGTAACCCTAACCCTAGTAGGTTACACCTCCTCCTCACTTCTCTTCTGATGGAGCGTAACCTAACCCTAGTAGGTTACACCTCCTCCTCTTTCTCTTCTGATGGAGCGTAACCCTAACCCTAGTAGGTTTACACCTCCTCCTCACTTCTCTTCTGATGGAGTAGTAACCCTAACCCTAGTAGGTTACACCTCCTCCTCTCTTCTCTTCTGATGGAGCGTAACCCTAACCCTAGTAGGTTACACCTCCTCCTCACTTCCCTTCTGATGGAGCGTAACCCTAACCCTAGTAGGTTACACCTCCTCCTCACTTCTCTTGTGATGGAGCGTAACCCTAACCCTAGTAGGTTACACCTCCTCCTCACTTCTCTTCTGATGGAGCGTAACCCTAACCCTAGTAGGTTACACCTCCCCCTCACTTCTCTTCTCTTCTGATGGAGCGTAACCCTAACCCTAGTAGGTTACACCTCCCCCTCACTTCTCTTCTATTCTAATGGAGCGTAACCCTAACCCTAGTAGGTTACACCTCCTACTCTCTTCTCTTCTGATGGAGCGTAACCCTAACCCTAGTAGGTTACACCTCCCCCTCACTTCTCTTCTGAGGGAGCGTAACCCTAACCCTAGTAGGTTACACCTCCTCCTCTCTTCTCTTCTGATGGAGCGTAACCCTAACCCTAGTAGTTTACACCTCCTCCTCAATTCTCTTCTGATGGAGCGTAACCCTAACCCTAGTAGTTTACACCTCCTCCTCACTTCTCTTCTGATGGAGCGTAACCCTAACCCTAGTAGGTTACACCTCCTCCTCACTTCTCTTCTGATGGAGCGTAACCCTAACCCTAGTAGGTTACACCTCCTCCTCACTTCTCTTCTGATGGAGCGTAACCCTAACCCTAGTAGGTTACACCTCCTCCTCATTTCTTCTGATGGAGCGTAACCCTAACCCTAGTAGGTTACACCTCCTCCTCACTTCTCTCTGATGGAGCTGTAACCCTAACCCTAGTAGGTTACACCTCCTCCTCACTTCTCTTCTGATGGAGCGTAACCCTAACCCTAGTAGGTTACACCTCCTCCTCACTTCTCTTCTGATGGAGCGTAACCCTAACCCTAGTAGGTTACACCTCCTCCTCTCTTCTCTTCTGATGGAGCGTAATCCTAACCCTAGTAGGTTACACCTCCTCCTCACTTCTCTTCTGATGGAGCGTAACCCTAACCCTAGTAGGTTACACCTCCTCCTCACTTCTCTTCTGATGGAGCGTAACCCTAACCCTAGTAGGTTACACCTCCTCATCACTTCTCTTCTGATGGAGCGTAACCCTAACCCTAGTAGGTTACACCTCCTCCTCTCTTCTCTTCTGATGGAGCGTAACCCTAACCCTAGTAGGTTACACCTCCTCCTCACTTCTCTTCTGATGGAGCGTAACCCTAACCCTAGTAGGTTACACCTCCTCCTCACTTCTCTTCTGATGGATGTAACCCTAACCCTAGTAGGTTACACCTCCTCCTCTCTTCTCTTCTGATGGAGCGTAACCCTAACCTCATAGGGTACACCTCCCCCTCACTTCTCTTCTCTTCTGATGGAGCGTAACCCTAACCCTAGTAGGTTACACCTCCCCTCACTTCTCTTCTCTTCTAATGGAGCGTAACCCTAACCCTAGTAGGGTACACCTCCCCTCACTTCTCTTCTCTTCTGATGGAGCGTAACCCTAAACCTAGTAGGTTACACCTCCCCTCACTTCTTCTCTTCTGATGGAGCGTAACCCTAACCCTAGTAGGTTACACCTCCTCCTCACTTCTCTTCTGATGGAGCGTAACCCTAAACCTAGTAGGTTACACCTCCTCCTCACTTCTCTTCTGATGGAGCGTAACCCTAACCCTAGTAGGTTACACCTCCTCCTCACTTCTCTTCTGATGGAGCGTAACCCTAACCCTAGTAGGTTACACCTCCTCCTCTCTTCTCTTCTGATGGAGCGTAACCCTAACCCTAGTAGGTTACACCTCCTCCTCACTTCTCTTCTCTTCTGATGGAGCGTAACCCTAACCCTAGTAGGTTACACCTCCTCCTCACTTCTCTTCTGATGGAGCGTAACCCTAACCCTAGTAGGTTACACCTCCTCCTCACTTCTCTTCTGATGGAGCGTAACCCTAACCCTAGTAGGTTACACCTCCTCCTCACTTCTCTTCTGATGGAGCGTAACCCTAACCCTAGTAGGTTACACCTCCTCCTCACTTCTCTTCTGATGGAGCGTAACCCTAACCCTAGTAGGTTACACCTCCTCCTCACTTCTCTTCTGATGGAGCGTAACTCTAACCCTAGTAGGTTACACCTCCTCCTCACTTCTCTTCTGATGGAGCGTAACCCTAACCCTAGTAGGTTACACCTCCTCCTCACTTCTCTTCTGATGGAGCGTAACCCTAACCCTAGTAGGTTACACCTCCTCCTCACTTCTCTTCTGATGGATCGTAACCTAACCCTAGTAGGTTACACTCCTCCTCACTTCTCTTCTCTTCTGATGGAGCGTAACCCTAACCCTAGTAGGTTACACCTCCTCCTCACTTCTCTTCTGATGGAGCGTAACCCTAACCCTAGTAGGTTACACCTCCTCCTCACTTCTCTTCTGATGGAGCGTAACCCTAACCCTAGTAGGTTACACCTCCTCCTCACTTGTCTTCTGATGGAGCGTAACCCTAAACCTAGTAGGTTACACCTCCTCCTCACTTCCCTTCTGATGGAGCATAACCCTAACCCTAGTAGGTTACACCTCCTCCTCTCTTCTCTTCTGATGGAGCGTAACCCAACCCTAGTAGGTTACACCTCCCCCTCACTTCTCTTCTGATGGAGCGTAACCCTAACCCTAGTAGGTTACACCTCCTCCTCACTTCCCTTCTGATGGAGCGTAACCCTAACCCTATTAGGTTTACACCTCTTCCTCACTTCTCTTCCCTTCTGATGGAGCGTAACTCCTAACCCTAGTAGGTTACACCTCCTCACTTCTTCTTCTGATGGAGCGTAACCCTAACCCTAGTAGGTTTACACCTCCTCCTCACTTCTCTTCTGATGGAGCGTAACCCTAACCTTAGTAGGTTACACCTCCTCCTCACTTCTCTTCTGATGGAGCGTAATCCTAACCCTAGTAGGTTACACCTCCTCCTCACTTTCTTCTGATGGAGCGTAATCCCTAACCCTAGTAGGTTACACCTCCTCCTCACTTCTCTTCTGATGGAGCGTAACCCTAACCCTAGTAGGTTACACCTCCTCCTCACTTCTCTTCTGATGGAGCGTAACCCTAACCCTAGTAGGTTACACCTCCTCCTCACTTCTCTTCTGATGGAGCGTAATCCTAACCCTAGTAGGTTACACCTCCTCCTCACTTCTCTCTGATGGAGCGTAACCCTAACCCTAGTAGGTTACACCTCCTCCTCTTCTTTCTGATGGAGCATAACCTAACCCTAGTAGGTTTACACCTCCTCCTCACTTCTCTTCTGATGGAGCGTAACCCTAACCCTAGTAGGTTACACCACCTCCTCACTTCTCTTCTGATGGAGCGTAACCCTAACTCTAGTAGGTTACACCTCCTCCTCACTTCTCTTCTGATGGAGCGTAACCCTAACCCTAGTAGGTTACACCTCCTCCTCACTTCTCTTCTGATGGAGCGTAACCCTAACCCTAGTAGGTTACACCTCCTCCTCACTTCTCTTCTCTTCTGATAGAGCGTAACCCTAACCCTAGTAGGTTACACCTCCTCCTCACTTCTCTTCTCTTCTGATAGAGCGTAACCCTAACCCTAGTAGGTTACACCTCCTCCTCACTTCTTCTCTTCTGATGGAGCGTAACTCTAACCCTTAGTAGGTTACACCTCCTCCTCACTTCTCTTCTGATGGAGTGTAACCTTAACCCTAGTAGGTTACACCTCCTCCTCACTTCTCTTCTGATGGAGTGTAACTCTAACCCTAGTAGGTTACACCTCCTCCTCACTCTCTTCTGATGGAGCGTAACCCTAACCCTAGTAGGTTACACCTCCTCCTCACTTCTCTTCTGATGGAGCGTAACCCTAACCCTAGTAGGTTACACCACCTCTCTCACTTCTCTTCTCTTCTGATAGAGCGTAACCTCTAACCCTAGTAGGTTACACCTCCTCCTCACTTCTCTTCTCTTCTGATGGAGCGTAACCCTAACCCTAGTAGGTTACACCTCCTCCTCACTTCTCTTCTGATGGAGCGTAACCCTAACCCTAGTAGGTTACACCTCCTCCTCTCTCTCTTCTGATGGAGCGTAACCCTAACCCTAGTAGGTTACACCTCCTCCTCACTTCTCTTCTGATGGAGCGTAACCCTAACCCTAGTAGGTTACACCTCCTCCTCACTTCTCTTCTGATGGAGCGTAACCCTAACCCTAGTAGGTTACACCTCCTCCTCACTTCTCTTCTGATGGGCGTAACCCTAACCCTAGTAGGTTACACCTCCTCCTCACTTCTTCTTCTGATGGAGCGTAACCCCAACCCTAGTAGGTTACACCTCCTCCTCACTTCTCTTCTGATGGAGCGTAATCCCTAACCCTAGTAGGTTACACCTCCTCCTCACTTCTCTTCTGATGGAGCGTAACCCTAACCCTAGTAGGTTACACCTCCTCCTCTCTTCTCTTCTGATGGAGCGTAACCCTAACCTAGTAGGTTACACCTCCTCCTCACTTCTCTTCTGTTGGAGCGTAACCCTAACCCTAGTAGGTTACACCTCCTCCTCACTTCTCTTCTGATGGAGCGTAACCCTAACCCTAGTAGGTTACACCTCCTCCTCACTTCTCTTCTCTTCTGATGGAGCGTAACCCTAACCCTAGTAGGTTACACCTCCTCACTTCTCCTCTGATGGAGCGTAACCCTAACCCTAGTAGGTTACACCTCCTCCTCACTTCTCTTCTGATGGAGCGTAACCCTAACCCTAGTAGGTTACACCTCCTCCTCACTTCTCTTCTGATGGAGCGTAACCCTAACCTAGTAGGTTACACCTCCTCCTCACTTCTCTTCTGATGGAGCGTAACCCTAACCCTAGTAGGTTTACACCTCCTCCTCACTTCTCTTCTGATGGAGCGTAACCCTAACCCTAGTAGGTTACACCTCCTCCTCTCTTCTCTTCTGATGGAGCGTAACCTAACCCTAGTAGGTTACACTCCTCCTCACTTCTCTTCTGATGGAGCGTAACCCTAAACCTAGTAGGTTACACCTCCTCCTCACTTCCCTTCTGATGGAGCATAACCCTAACCCTAGTAGGTTACACCTCCTCCTCTCTTCTCTTCTGATGGAGCGTAACACAACCCTAGTAGGTTACACCTCCTCCTCACTTCTCTTCTGATGGAGCTGTAACCTAACCCTAGTAGGTTACACCTCCTCTACTTCCCTTCTGATGGAGCGTAACCCTAACCCTAGTGAGGTTTACACCTCTCCTCACTTCTCTTCCCTTCTGATGGAGCGTAACCTTAACCCTAGTAGGTTACACCTCCTCACTTCTCTTCTGATGGAGCGTAACCCTAACCCTAGTAGGTTTACACCTCCTCCTCACTTCTCTTCTGATGGAGCGTAACCCTAACCCTAGTAGGTTACACCTCCTCCTCACTTCTCTTCTGATGGAGCGTAACCCTAACCCTAGTAGGTTACACCTCCTCCTCACTTCTCTTCTGATGGAGCGTAACCCTAACCCTAGTAGGTTACACCTCCTCCTCACTTCTCTTCTGATGGAGCGTAACCCTAACCCTAGTAGGTTACACCTCCTCCTCACTTCTCTTCTGATGGAGCGTAACCCTAACCCTAGTAGGTTACACCTCCTCCTCACTTCTCTTCTGATGGAGCGTAACCCTAACCCTAGTAGGTTACCTCTCCTCACTTCTCTTCTGATGGAGCGTAACCCTAACCCTAGTAGGTTACACCTCCTCCTCACTTCTCTTCTGATGGAGCGTAACCCTACCCCTAGTAGGTTACACCTCCTCCCACTTCTCTTCTGATGGAGCGTAACCCCTAACTCTAGTAGGTTACACCTCCTCCTCACTTCTCTTCTGATGGAGCGTAACCCTAACCCTAGTAGGTTACACCTCCTCCTCACTTCTCTTCTGATGGAGCGTAACCCTAACCCTAGTAGGTTACACCTCCTCCTCACTTCTCTTCTCTTCTGATAGAGCGTAACCCTAACCCTAGTAGGTTACACCTCCTCCTCACTTCTCTTCTCTTCTGATAGAGCGTAACCCTAACCCTAGTAGGTTACACCTCCTCCTCACTTCTCTTCTCTTCTGATGGAGCGTAACCCTAACCCTAGTAGGTTACACCTCCTCCTCACTTCTCTTCTGATGGAGCGTAACCCTAACCCTAGTAGGTTACACCTCCTCCTCTCTTCTCTTCTGATGGAGCGTAACCCTAACCCTAGTAGGTTACACCTCCTCCTCACTTCTCTTCTGATGGAGCGTAACCCTAACCCTAGTAGGTTACACCTCCTCCTCACTTCTCTTCTGATGGAGCGTAACCCTAACCCTAGTAGGTTACACCTCCTCCTCACTTCTCTTCTGATGGAGCGTAACCCTAACCCTAGTAGGTTACACCTCCTCCTCACTTCTCTTCTGATGGAGCGTAACCCTAACCCTAGTAGGTTACACCTCCTCCTCACTTCTCTTCTGATGGAGTGTAACCCTAACCCTAGTAGGTTACACCTCCTCCTCACTTCTCTTCTGATGGAGCTTAACCCTAACCCTAGTAGGTTACACCTCCTCCTCTCTTCTCTTCTGATGGAGCGTAACCTAACCCTAGTAGGTTACACCTCCTCCTCTCTTCTCTTCTGATGGAGCGTAACCCTAACCCTAGTAGGTTACACCTCCTCCTCACTTCTCTTCTGATGGAGCGTAACCCTAACCCTAGTAGGTTACACCTCCTCCTCACTTCTCTTCTGATGGAGCGTAACCCTAACCCTAGTAGGTTACACCTCCTCCTCACTTCTCTTCTGATGGAGCGTAACCCTAACCCTAGTAGGTTACACCTCCTCCTCACTTCTCTTCTGATGGAGCGTAACCCTAACCCTAGTAGGTTACACCTCCTCCTCACGTCTCTTCTGATGGAGCTGTAACCCTAACCCTAGTAGGTTACACCTCCTCCTCACTTCTCTTCTGATGGAGCGTAACTCTAACCCTAGTAGGTTACACCTCCTCCTCTCTTCTCTTCTGATGGAGCGTAACTCTAACCCTAGTAGGTTACACCTCCTCCTCCTTCTCTTCTGATGGAGCGTAACCCTAACCCTAGTAGGTTACACCTCCTCCTCACTTCTCTTCTGATGGAGCGTAACCCTAACCCTAGTAGGTTACACCTCCTCCTCACTTCCCTTCTGATTGAGCGTAACCCTAACCCTATTAGGTTTACACCTCTTCCTCACTTCTCTTCCCTTCTGATGGAGCGTAACCCTAACCCTAGTAGGTTACACCTCCTCACTTCTCTTCTGATGGAGCGTAACCCTAACCCTAGTAGGTTTACACCTCCTCCTCACTTCTCTTCTGATGGAGCGTAACCCTAACCCTAGTAGGTTACACCTCCTCCTCACTTCTCTTCTGATGGAGCGTAACCCTAACCCTAGTAGGTTACACCTCCTCCCTCTCTTCTCTTCTGATGGAGCGTAACCCTAACCC